>NW_026728498.1:0-47593 GCF_030684315.1 Stegostoma tigrinum | reverse complement strand
CGTTTGGTAATATGGCGAACAGAGCTGTACACAGTACTCCAAATGTGGCCAAACCAAAGTCCTATACAACTGCAACATGACCTGCCAACTCTTGCACTCATTACCCCGTCCAATGAAGGAAAGCATGCCATATGCCTTCTTGTCCACCCTATTGACCTGTGTTGCCACTTTCAGGGAACAATGGACTGAAACACCCAGATCTCTCTGTTCATCAATTTTCCCTCGGACTTTTCCATTTACTGTATAGTTCGCACTTGAATTTGATCTTTCAAAATGCATCACCTTGCATTTGCCCGGATTGAACTCCATCTGCCATTTATCTGCCCAACTCTCCAGTCTATCTATATTCTGCTGTAATCTCTGACAGTCCCCTTCACTATCTGCTACTCCACCAATCTTAGTGTCATCTGCAAACTTGCTGATCAGACCACCTACACCTTCCTCCAAGTCATTTAAATATATCACAAACAGCAGTGGTCCCAGCACAGATCCCTGTGGAACACTACTGGTCACAGGTCTCCAGTTTGAGAAACGCCCTTCCACTACAACTCTCTGTCTCCCGTTGCCTAGCCAGTTTTTTATCCATCTAGCTAGCACACCCTGGACCCCATGTGACTTCACGTTCTCCATCAGCCTGCCATGGGGAACCTTATCAAACGCCTTACTGAAGTCCATGTATATGACATCTACAGCCTTTCCCTCAGCAATCAACTTTGTCACGTCCTCAAAGAATACTATTAAGTTGGTAAGACATGATGTTCCCTGCACAAAACCATGTTGCCTGTCACTGATATGCCCATTTTCTTCCAAATGGGAATAGATCCTATCCCTCAGTATCTTCTCCAGCAGCTTCCCTTCCACTGATGTCAGGCTCACCAGTCAATAATTTCCTGGATTATCCTTGCTGCCCTTCTTAAACAAGTGGACAACATTACCACGTCTCCAGCCCTCGGGACCTCACCTGTGTCTAAAGATGCTGCAAAGATATTTGTTAAGGCCCGGGCTATTTCCTCTCTCGCTTTCCTCAGCAACCTGGGATAGATACCATCCAGACCAGGGGACTTCTCCAGCTTAATGAATTTTAGGATACCCAACACTTCCTCCTTCCTGATGTCAACTTGACCTAGAGTAAGCAAACATCTATCCCTAACCTCAACATCTGTCATGTCCCTCTCCTTGGTGAATACCGAGGCAAAATACTCGTTAAGAATGTCACCCATTTTCTCTGAATCAGCACATAACTTTCCTTCTTTGTCCTTAAGCTGGCTAATCCTCTCTCTAGTTACCCTCTTGCTCTTTTCATATGAATAAAAGGCTTTGGGATTTTCCTTAACCATGTTTGCCAGCAATATCTCATGACCTTTCTTAGCCCACTTAATCCTTCGTTTCAGATTCGCTCTGCATTCCCGATATTCTTGCAAAGCGTCGCCAGTCTTCAGTTGCCTAGACCTCATGTATGCTTCCTTTTTTACTCTTGGCTAGTCTCACAATTTCAATTGTCATCCATGGTTCCTTCATCTTGCCATTTCTATTCCTCATTTTCACAGGAACATGTCTCTCGTGCACGCTAATCAACCTCTCCTTAAAAGCCTCCCACACACCAAATGTGGATTTACCTGCAAACAGTTTCTCCCAATCTACATTCCTCACATCCTCCGGAAACTTGGTATAGTCAGCCTTCTCCCAGTTTAGTACTCTTCATTTAGGACCACTACCATCCTTGTCCATGAGTATTGTAAAACTTACGGAATTGTGGTCGCTATTTCCAAAGTAGTCCCCTACTGTAATATCAACCACCTGGCCGGGTTCATTCCCCAGCACCAGGTCCAGTATGGCACCTTCCCGAGTTGGACTACATACATACTGCTCTAGAAAACCCCCCTGGACACTCCTTACAAATTCTGCTCCATCTTGACCCCTAACACTGAGTGAATCCCAGTCAATGTTGGGAAAATTAAAATCTCCCATCACCACCAGCCTGTTTCTCCTACACCTTTCCATTATCTGTTTCCATATTTGTACCTCTATCTCACGCTCGCTGTTGGGAGGCCTGTAGTACAGCCCCAACATTGTTACTGCATCCTTCCTATTTCTGAGTTCTACCCATATTGCTTCATTGCTTGAGTCCTCCATGGGGCCCTCCTTCAGTACGGCTGTGTTATCGTCTTTGACATGACAAGTACTGCAACTCGTCCACCCCTTTTACCTCCCTCTCTAACCCCACTGAAGCATCGATATCCTGGGACAACTAGTTGCCAATCATACTCTTCCCTCAACCAAGCCTCAGTAATAGCAATAACATCATACTCCCAGGTACTGATCCAAGACCAAAGCTCATCTGCCTTATCAACTACACCTTTCGCATTAAAACAAATGCACCTCAGACCACCTGTCACTTTGTGTTCATCATCTGCTCCCCGACTACTGTTCCCTTTAGTCACACTGACTCCATTAACTAGTTCCTTACAGGCTTTCGTTCCTACCTCTTTTCTGTCCAATATTTGGTTCCCATCCCCCTGCCACATTAGTTTAAACCCTCCCCCACAGCATTAGCAAAAGTATCCCCAAAGACATTGGTTCCAGTCTGGCTCAGCTGTAGACCATCCAATTTGTAATAGTTCAACGTTTTCCGGAACCGGTTCCAAAGTCCCAAAAATCTGAACCCCTCCCTCCTACACCATCTCTCAAGCCACGCATCCATCCTAGCTGTTCTTTCGTTTCTGCACTGACTAGCACGTGGCACGGGTAGCAATCCTGAGATTACTACCTTTGAGGTCCTACTTTTTAACTTGGCTCTTAACTCCCTAAATTCTGCTTGGATGACCTCATCCCATTTTCTGCCTATATCGTTGGTGCCTATATGCAACACGACAACTGGCTGTTCACCCTCCCCCTTCAGAATGTTCTGCAGCCGACCGGAGACATCCCTGACCCGTGCACCTGGGAGGCAACATACCATTCGGGAGTCCCGTTTTCCACCGGAGAACCGCCTATCTATTTCCATTACAATTGAATCCCCAATGACTATCGCCCTTCCACTCTTTTTCCTGCCCAAGGACATGAAGACGGCCCCCGCTCGAGGTAAGCTTTTTAAAGTGGGAATAAAAAACATTACATTCCCGACAGCCTCCTGGCGCTCTCTCTGTCTGGCCCTCGCTCTCCTCCCGCCTAACAGAAACAACTTAGTCTCCCTTAGTCTCCTGCCTAACAGAAACAACTTCCTAGCGTGCACCCCTTCTAAGCCATCCATTATTTTGTAAGTTTCTATTGGGTCTCCCCTCAACCTTCTAAACTCTGATGAGTACAATCCCAGGATCCTTAGCTGTTCATCATACGTTAAACGTACCATTCCAGGGATCATCCGTGTGAATCTCCGCTGGAGATGCTCCAGAGCTAGTATGTCATTCCTGAGTTGTGGGGCCCAAAGTCCTGCCCTGCTTTACTCTACCAAACGCAAAACCTCTCATTTATCTAAATTAAACTCCATCAGCCACACCTTGGCCCATTGGCCCATCTGATCAATGTTCCATTGCACACTGAGATAAACTTCACCACTGTCCACGGCACCACTTTTTAATGTCACCTGTAAACTTACTAACCATGTCTCTGATATTCACATCCAAATCCTTTATATTAATGATGGAAAGCAGTGAACTCAGCACTGATACTTGCGGTACACTGCAGGTCAATGGTCTCCAGTCTGTAAAACAATCCTCCACCTTCAAGCCAATTTTGAATTCAATTGACTAGCTCCCCCTGGATCCCATGTGATTACCCATTGCTAATCTGTCTACCGTTTGGAACGTTATGGAGCACCTTCCTGATGCCGATTTGGAAAATGTCTGCCACACTGCCTTCATCAACCTTCTTTTTCACCTCTTCAAAATCATCAAGTTAGGGAGATGTGATTTACACTGCACAAAGCAATGTTTACTATCCCTATTCACTTCTACCCTTTCCAAATGCATGTAATTCCTATCCCTCAGAATCGCCTCCAACAACTTACCCAGCTCTCATGTCAAGCTCAATGGTCTCTGGCGTACTGGCTTGCCGGCACAGTGTTTCCTTTTCCAGTCCCACCTCTCCCCTGATCACTACAAATTTTAAACGTAGCCAGGTTGGAAATGTGGCTGATAATATAGGTCTCAGACTGGGTCAGGGTCAGTGTAAGGAAAGAGTCAGACAGTTTTCTTTAATCTGCTAAAATGACATATTTATGACCAAACCAATTTTACTCAAACTATGATGCAAAGAAGAAAGACACACATACACACACACACACACACACATGCACACACACACACACACGCACACACGCACACACACACACACACACACACACACACACGTATATTTGATGACAAACTGAAATATTAATTTAAAAGAACTTTGTCCACGTAACAGTTGAACTCATGATAAAAGGAAAAATGTGAGAGATTGTCCCAAATTATTCTGCTTCCAAATTTATTCTGCTCGCACAAGTTGTTGGCAATGGGATTATTTCCTCGAACTGTTAGATTTGGCTGAATTCCCTTTGCTACAGGCAGTGGGAGATTCCACTTAATCCTCATCATGAATCCTCCATGAGTGGTAATGATGATTGGTGCATTTTCAGCTCTCATACATTGATGCGATGAGGAACAAGGAAATAGAGAGGAAGCGATAGGCTGTTGCTTTTCAGGTAGGTTGCGTTTCTTTTCTCCTCTCTGAGTTGAATCGCGCAATAATGCTATGCAACCCCCAACATGAACATGTGAGGTCCTCTTGAACATTGTCGGAGCTATTAGTTTCCATCACAGTCCCTGCTCCATATTGGCGCATCATTGCTGCTGTCATACACAGCGTCATTTCCTGAGCAACAAAAGGGCCGACTTGATTTAAAGACATGTTTATATGTGCCTGTATAATTTAAAAATAACAAGTCTAGATGTCTTCACAACATCTATATTAAAATGAATGTGTCTTATTCCGAACGAAATACAGAAATTAGTGGAAAAGGTCAGCAGCCTGGCAGCATCTATGAAGAGAAATTAGAATTAATGCTTCAGGTCAAGTGAACCTTCTTTAGAATCTGTTTTATTTTTTAAATTATTTCCCCAGTTGTATTCTCCCAATCAAGACAAATTATCCGTCAGGTATTCACCATTTACACTCTCCTCAAGTTCCTATATAGTCAAGAATATTTCTGGTTCTCAGAATTAAACTATTAATCCTCCATAATATAATGCCTTCATCACAGGACAGTGTATAGAGAACCATCTTTGAAAAGTTTCAAAGGCCATTGTGATTTTTTTTTTAGTTTCAGGCATCATGACTGCAGACAGAGCATGAGATGGATTCTCAGCAATGCTCTGTACAGAAGCAGAGAAACATGCCTAACATCATACCCAGCACCCTTTTCAAGAAACAGCACTATTCCATTTACTTTGCAAATTGCTTGTGACATCTTCAAACTAACTTTATATGATTTCTGTCCCAGGACACACAAATCACTCAGTAGCACCAATCTCTGTTGTTACTTCTCCAGTCGTATAATTTACTGCTGTTTTATCCTTTCCCCAAAACACAAATGTCCCACAACCCGCACTCTACTGTTTTATTTGCATTGCTGGAAGTTTGCTCCCAAACACCCCCTGTCTACACACCAGTGTAGATCACCTCCCTCCACTTGTCATCTTATTGGGTGACTATAATGCTGTACTAGCACATTGAGCTCCAATCCTATCAGCCCTTCATCAACATCATTAATCTGGATTGTAAACTGTTGATGAACTCACAACATTTCTTGAGGAATTCCATTAATCGCTGCTTTCCAACCTGAAACTAAATAATTATCTATATTCTGCATTTCTTGTTAGTGAACCAGGACTCGCTGTGTAGCAGCTGGGAAAGGTTGCAGGGCCTCTCCTGTGGTGTGTAGCTGGTTGTCGAGAAGTATCTGAGCTCAGCATTACACCATTAGGGCCATTTGTTGTCAGATCATCAGGCCGAGGTTGTACTGTCAATGATTTTGATCCTTGAGTGTTTAAAAAACAAGCACAGGATATAGACTGACATTTGAGTAGAATGCTGTAAGGTCAGAAATGCTGTCTTTTAGATGCAGCAATAAATCTAGTCTGCCCTCTCAATCAGGTGTTCAATTTTCTCCAGAAATATATCGAGGAGAAGGGGAGGTTTCCTATCAGTCTGGTTAACATCTGTCCCTTTAAGAACATCACAAATATAGTTCAGCTTCTGGTTAATTTCATTTTTGGCTGTGGGTGCTGTGTGAAAACGTTGCCACAATTGGTACACAATAAAATAAAAAGTCTTTGATGAGTGACCTTACAGACGTTTGCAAAGTCATAAGGGACACAGGAGTGTAAACAGCCAAGGTTATTTCCCTGGGGTGGGGGAGTCCAAAACGAGAGGGCACTGCTTTAAGGGGAGAGGGGAAAGGTTTAAAAGGGACTTAAGGGGCAACATTTTCATGCAGAGGGTGGTGTGTTTATGGAATGAGCTGCCAGAGGTAGTGGTGGAGGCTGGTACAATTACAACATTTAAATGGCATCAGGATGGGTATATGTTTCTGAATGGTTTAGAGAGGAATGGACCAAATGCTGGCAAATGGGCCCAGATTTATTTAGGATATCTGGATGGCGTGGATGAGTTGGACCGAAAGCTCTGTTTTCATGCTGTATATCTCTGTGTCTCTATGATAACAACCATGACTGTTTGAATGGGGACATCCTTTTCCTCTGCAACAGCTTTGAAGGGAGGAGTGAGACAACAACAAACAGGATACGAGCTGCAGTTGGCCAATTGGACCCTCGAGCCTGCTGCTTAATTTAGAAAGATCATGGCTGATCTGTTTGTGGCTGAACACACTTTTCCTGTTTATTCCCAAAAATGGACTCTCTTGTCCGTTAAAGGTCAGTTGAGCTCCGCCTTGAATATCTTCACTAACCCAGTGTTCACTATTCCCTGGGGATGAGAACACCACAGACAGCACAATGTTAGAGAGAAAGATATATTCGTACCTCAGTCTTAATTGGGAGGCTCCTTAAAGTGCGTCAGCCACACAGCAAATTACCTCCTCGAAATATTCCCAATACCTTCAGACCAGACAGTTTAAGAAATTGGAGCAGAATTTGCCATCTGGCCCATTGAGTCTGCTCTGCTGTTCGATTATGCTTGACATATTTCTCAAAACAATTCCCTTGCCTTCTCACCATAACCCTTGAACTGCTTATTCATCAGAATGTATCTATCTCCACGGCTGTGTGCATGTGTGCAAGTGCATGCGCGTGTGCGTGTGCGTGTCCATGTGTGTGTGAGTGTGTGTGTGTGTGTGTGTGTGTGTGTGTGTGTTCCTGCTTTATGGCAGGAGACAGGGTGGTCATGGAGGATTGTCCTTCAGACGGGGAGCCTGTGGTTTGGGGTGATCCACAGGGGTCAGTGCTAGATTTACTTTTGGTTGTCATTTAAATGAATGATTCAGATGAAAATTATAGAAGGCAAGGTTAGCAAGTTTACGGATGACACTGAGATTATATGAACAATGGACAGACAAGGTTATCCAAGATTACAAAGAGATCCCGAGCAAATGAATGAATCATAAAGATGTACAGTATGGGAACAAATCCCTTGGTCCACATGTCCATGCTGCCCAGGTAGCCGAAATTAATCTCATCCCATTTGCCAGCGTTTGGCCTACATTCCTCTGGACCCTTCCAATACATATACCCATCCTTTGAAATGGTGTTTTCACAAGCCTCCAGCACTTTATCTGGAAGTTCATTCGTATGGTTTTTTAAATCTTTCCCGTTGTTCCATAAACCTGTGCCTTCTAATGTTTGACACCCCATACTCTGGGAAAAAGACCCTGACTATTCACCCTATCCATGCCCTTCATGTTTTTATAAACATATATAAGGTGCACATTTTACTCCAATCAACACGAATGGCTGTGCTTTCTGTTATCCCGGGCCTGAATTCTGAAATTCAACACTGGTCCTTCTCAATCAAGCCACAATTCTGGAAAAAATTTCACCAACTTGTTTAGACATTTTATGAAACACTGCTGGGGGATTTGAATTGAGGCCTCTGGTCCAAAGGTGAAGGCCACCACACTGCAATGGCCCCTGAATCTACAATATGACTGTCCCGTATATTTGCTCATCAACCTGTTCTGAGAGGCTGTGACACACCTCTGTGGCTGGCAGGAGTTGTATCCAGAACTTCTGGTCCAGAGCCAGTGACATTATCATAGATTCAGAGATTGGAATTGAATCAGACCTCTGGCACAGGCATTGGTGCTACCCATTACACAAGACCAAAGTCATGCCCAGATTTTGAGTCACATTTTACGTGCCAAATTTCAGCTGAATTTGAATTTATCAAATTCTGGTTAAATTTACTGAATTACACAGGGAAGATTTTTCAGTGTTGAACAAATGCAAGGTACTTGCCTCAACGAGAGGATGTTGAGGGAATGTGCTGCGTCATTTAGATAAACTATTAGCATCTTTAATTGCTTGGCTATGATTTCCAGCTTAAATGGTTATTATCTGAAATCCTCCCTCTACTGACCCCTTCTCCCACCGCCAGCACACCCCCTCCTTCTGGACACCATTCCCAGGCCTCCTACCCTCCCTCGAATTCTTCATCTCCAACTGCCATTGAGACATCAATTGCCTCAACCTCTCCACCCCTCTCACCCATTCCAACCTCAGCCCTGCAGAACATACAGCCCTCCGCTCCCTTGTCTCCAACCCTCACCTCACTATAAAACCCACGGACAAGGGAAGCACATTTGTAGAATGGCACACAGACCTCGACATTGCTGAGACCAGATGCCAGCTCTCTGACACCTCCATCTACTGACTCCTTGATCATGACCCCACCCCTGACCACCAATACATCATCTCCCAGACCATCCTCAACCTCATCACCTCAGGTGACCTCCCACTCACAGCCTCCAACCTCATTGTTCCCTAATCCTGCACCGCCCGCTTCTATCTCCTTCCCAAAATCCACAAACCTGTCGGCCCTGGTCAACCCATTGTCTCTGCCTGCTCCTGCCCCACCGAAATTATCTCCAACTATCAGGACTCCATTTTCCCCGCCTTGGTCCAGCTAATCCCCACCAATGTCCATGATACCACCCACGCCCTCCAACTCCTCCAGAACTTCCAATTTCCTGGTCCCCAACACCTCATCGTCACCATGGACCTCCAATCCCTGTATACTTGTAATCCCCAAACAGATGACCTAACGGACCTCTGCTTCTTCCTGTCCCCCAGGCCCGACCAGTCCCCCTTCACTGACACCCTTGTCCGCTTAGCTGAACTCGTCTTCACCATTAATAACTTCTCCTTCAAGTCCTTCCACTTCCTACAGACAAAAGGGTTGGCCGTAGGACCGGCATGGGCCCAAGTTATGCCTGCCTCTTTGTATGTTACATAGAACAATCCCTTTTCCAAAGCTACGCTGGCCTTAAACCCCACCTCTTCCTCCGTTATATTGATAACTGTATCGGTCCCACCTCATGCTCCCACCAGGAGCTCAAACAGTTCATCCACTTCACCAACATCTTCCATCCCAACTTTGAGTTTCCCTGGACCATGTGTGATACATCTCTCTCCTTCCTGGGCCTCTGTGTTTCCATCTCTGGAAACCACCTGGAAAACAATATCCATTTCAAGCCTACCAACTCCCACAGCTACCTTGAATACACGTCTTCCCACCCACCTTCCTGCAAAAATATTATTCTCTATTCCCAATTCCTTCACCTCCTCTGCATCTGTTCCTGAGATGAGGATTTCCACTTGCAGTCATCCCAGATGTCTTCATTTTTCAAGGGTTGCAACTCCCCCTCCACAGTGGTTGAAAATACCCTCGAACGCATCTCTCATGTTTTCTGCAACTCATCCCTCACACCCCCTCCCCTCGATAAAACCAAAAGAGAATCCTCACATCCTGAGGCACCCCATGCGCCCCGACCACCCCCACCAACCTCCGGATCCAACACATCATCTTACAGCACCTGTGCCGTCTGCAATCTGATCCCACCACCAAAGACATTTCCCCCTCGCCACTCTTCCCTGCTTTCTGGAGAGACCACTTTCTCCATGAATCTCTTGTCCGCTCTACACTCCCCTCCAGCTCCACGTCACCCGGATCTTTTCCCTGCAACTGCGAGAAGTGCAGAACCTGCCCCTACCCCACCACCCCATACCCTCCAACCCAGGCCGCAGGAAAACCTTCCACATCAAACAGATGTTCACCTGCACATCTGCTGATGTATATTGTATCCCCTGTTCCTGATGTGGCCTCCTCTTCATTGGGGAAAACAAGCAGAGCCTTTGAGACCGCTTTGTGGAACATCTACGCTCCACACCCTGGATATCATGTCCATCCTGGGCCTCATCCAATGTCATAATGATACCACCCAAAGGCTGCAGGAACAGGACCTCATATTTTGCTTTTGAACCCCGCAGCCTCATGGTATCAATGTGGACTTCACAAGCTTCAAAATCTCCCGACCCCCAAATGCATCCCAAAACCAGCCCAGCTCATCCCTGACTCAGTGACCTGTCCATCCTTTCTCCCACTGATCCACTCCTCCCACCTCAACCCCCGCCCCTACCTCCTACCAACCAGTCTCATCCCTGTCTCCTTGACCTGTCCGGCTTCCCTTGACTGACCAACCTCCACCCTAACTCCCCGCCTACGCTCACCTTTACTGGCTCCATCCCAGCTTCCTTGACCTGTCTGTCTCCTCTCCACCTATCTGTTCGTTTATCCATCTTCCATCCGCCTCTCCCTCTCCCTCTCTATTTATTCCAGAATCCCCTTCTCCTCCCCCATTTCTGAAGAAGTGTCCAGACCCGAAATGTCAGCTTTCCTGCTCCTCTGATGCTGCTTGGCCTGCTGTGTTCCTCCAGCTCGATACTTTGTTATCTCAGATTCTCCAGCAGCAGCAGTTCCTACTATATCTGGAGACTGCAATGTTCGGGAAAGAAATTCTGCAGACATGTTCTGCACTATGAAGAATCTCGATTAGACATTACTGAACACCAGACATGACAAAAGAGTGTAATTTCCAACCCCAAAAGATCATATTGCAGATCACTATTTCCCACCTCTAAGGTGTGAATGCTCTCATCTTAAAAGCATTAAACGTTACACAGCAACAAATTATATTCTAGGATCAAAAACAAAGTTGCTGGAAAAGCTCAGCAGATCTGGCGGCATCTTTGAAGGAAAAAAAGACAGTCAATGTTTGGGGTTCAGTGACCCTTCCTCAGAATTGTTGGTGGCTGAGAAAATGTCAGTTTATATGCTGAAAATAGGGAGGTGGGTGGGGTAGAGAGTAACCGAGATGCTAGGGCCCAAAGAGAGAGAAAGAAGTTGGACAGACAAAGGAGTTAATAACGATCAGGCTGGGAGGGTGAGTAGTAGTTAATAGGGACTGTTATTGACTAACAACAGGGAGTGTGTTCTGGCAGGGTATGTGGTAACAAGGCCTGGTGTGTGCAGTGGGGTGTGGGACATGGGAGAGTTTAGCCCCTAAAATTATTGAACTCAATACTGAGTCCGGAGTGCTGCAGGGTCCCCAAGTGGAAAATGAGGTGTAGTTCCTCCAGCTTGCTTTGGGCACCACTGTAACACTGCAGCGAGACAGAGATGTTGGCCAGGGAGCAGGGTGGTGCATTAAAGTGGCAGGCAACAGGCAGTTCAGAGACTTTTTTTTACAAGTCGCGCATAGATGTTCTACCTCGCATTCACCAAGTCTTCACTTCATTTCCCAATGTAGAGGAGACCACATTGTGAGCAGCGAATGCAGTCGACTAGATTCTGGGAAGTGCGGGTGAAGTGTTGCTTCACCTGGAAGGTATGTTTGGGCCCTTGGATACTGGGGAGGGAGGGGGTAAATGGGCAGGTGTAGCACCTTCACCGGTTACAGGGGAAGGGCCGTAGGGCTGTGGGGAATTGTTGGGGGTGAAGGAAGTGTGTAACAGGGTGTCCCGGAGAGAACAGTCCCTGCGGAAGGCAGGCCTGTAATGCTGCTTGGCCTGCTGTGTTCATCCAGCTTCACACTTTGTTATCAAGGGAGAGGTGGTCTGGTGGTGGCATCTCACTGAAAGTGGCAGAAGTGGCGTCTGATGATCTTCTGGATGTGGATGCTGTTGGGATGGTTGGTGAGGCTAAGGGGAACCCTATCACTGTTGCGGGAGGAAGGAGAAGGAGTGAGGGGAGAAGTGTGTGAGATGGATCAGACCTGGTTGAGGGCCCTGTCAACAAAGGAGCTGGGGAATCCTCAGTTGAGGAGGAAGGTGGACTTGTCGGAGGCTCTCTTGTTGAAGTTAGCCTCATCTGAACATATGTGCTGGAAACGGAGGAACTGAGAGAATGAGATGGAGGGAGTCTTTGCGAAAATAAAGACCGGAGTTTGTAGGCCTTCTGGAGCTGGGAGGGTCTTTCAAAACATGTCAGGGTTGTGTGGGGGTGCAGTGGGAATATCACTCACTGGGCTGTGGTGTGGCAGATTGTGTTTAATTTGCATAAATGCAAGACATTTACAGGATTTTACAGGAAGGAGGGTGTGAGGACATATAGCCCAGGTAGCTGTGGGAGACAGTGGATTTGTAATGAATATTAGTGGCCAGTCTATCCCAGAAATGGAAACAGAAATGTTGAAGAAGGGAAGGTCAGAGATAGACCAGGTGAAAGTTTGGGCAGGGTGGAAGTTGGAAGCAAAATATGTGAAGCTTTCCAATTCCAGACGAGAGAGAGAAGCAGTACTGATGATATCTCAGATTCTCCAGTATCTGCAGTTCCTACTATCTCCGGTGATATCATTGATACAGTGGAGAAAGAGCTGTGGGTGGGGGAGGGTAGCAGAATAGGACTGGGAAAAGGAATGTTCCACGTACCCAATGAAGAGACAGGCATAACTAGGGCCCATCTGGGTGCCCATTGGCAAACTCTCTACCCTGAAGAAAATGAATCTCCCCATCACAGGCTGGTCTGCAATCCACACTCCCACCACCACCACCCCACGCCTCCTGCTGCCCGCACAAGGCAAACCAAGCTCAGGGTCTTTGCGAAAATAAAGGCAGGAGTTTGAAGGCCTTCTGGAGATGGGAGGGTCTTTCAAAACATGTCAGGGTTGTGTGGGGGGTGGGAATATCTCTCACTGGGCTGTGGTGTGGCAGATTGTGTTTAATTTGCATAAATGCAAGACATTGCTTTTGGTAAAACAAACAAGGGCAGGACTTATACAATTTAAATTAGGGCCTTTGGTAGTGTTGCAGAACAGAGACTCGGCCATCAGGTATAACTCTTCGAAGTCTGTGTCACATATAGACAGGCTGGTTAAGAAGGCATTTAGTTCGTTACCTTCTTTGCTCAGACCTTTGAGTTTGGGAGTTGGGATGTCATTTTCACATTGTACAGGATGTAGGTGAGGCATCTTCTGATGTACTGTGTCCAGTTCTGGTCGCACTGTTATAGGAAGGATAATATTAATCTGGAGAGGGAACAGCAGAGATTTACCAGGATGTCGGTGGGAATGGATGGTTTGAGATATAAGGATTAGATTAGATTCCCTACGGTGTGGAAACAGGCCCTTTGGCACAACCAGTCCACACCACCCCTTGAAGCATCACACCCAGACCCATCCCCCTATAACCCACACACTCCTGAACACTACGGGCATTTTAGCATGGCCAATCCAACTAGCCTGCACATCTTTGGACTGTGGGAGGAAACCGAAGCACCCGGAGGAAACTCACGCAGACATGGGGAGAACGTGCAAACTCTGCACAGACAGTTGCCCGAGGCTGGAATTGAACCCAGGTCCCTGGTGCTGTGAGGCTGCAGTGCTAACCACTGAGCCACTGTGCTGCCTGTGCCAGGACAAGGGGTGCCATGGGTGTCACTGCCAGAGAGAGATGGTCTGGAATCGGTTTAAATATGAACAAATGGGATGGTTTGGATATATAGATAGAGAGGGGCAGATAGAGAGACAGTGTCATGGAAGGATGTGTTCGCAAGTTTCAGAATGCTGACATGTAGACATACTCCCTTACACCGAAAACACTGCATGGGCCCAACACTGTCGCCTGATTCAATTCGGATACATCACCACTTCAGAGTGTTTTCAGAGGCTGGATAGGCTGGGACTTTACTGACTTGTGCACAGGAGGATGAGGGGTGACCTGATTGAGGCTTTTAAATCATGAGGTGCACAAATAAGTTGAATGTCGGTTACCTTTTCTTGGGGATGGAGGATTTCAAGACTGTGGGGATGTTTCAAATTTTGAGGATCAAACATTTTAAAAGAGACATGGGGGCAATTATTTTACAGAGAGTCGTTCACGTACGGGATAAAATTCCACAGGAAATGGTGGAAGTGAGTGCAGTTACAGCGTTTAAAAGACATTTAGATAAGTACATGAGGAAGAAATCAGTTTGGATGGTGTCGTGCGCTGCTGCCCTCCCAGTCCCTCTCTGAACAAATCCCTGATGGTGCCCATCCCCTGCTGCTGCCTGTGCAGTGGCGTGTGAGGCCAGCAGAGGGAGGCATTGCATCACATCAAACAGCACAGAGACTGTCAGAGATAATAAAATGTGAGGCTGGATGAACACAGCAGGACAAGCAGCATCTCAGGAGCACAAAAGCTGACGTTTCGGGCCTAGACCCTTCATCAGAGAGGGGGATGTGGTGAGGGTTCTGGAATAAATAGGGAGAGAGGGGTAGGCGGACCGAAGATGGAGAGAAAAGAAGATAGGTGGAGAGGAGAGTTTTGGTGGGGAGGCATGGAGGGATTAGGTCAGTCCAGGGAAGATGGACAGGTCAAGGGGGTGGGATGAGGTTAGTAGGTAGGAAATGGAGGTGCGGCTTGGGGTGGGAGGAAGGGATGGGTGAGAGGAAGAACAGGTTAGGGAGGCAGAGACAGGTTGGACTGGTTTTGGGATGCAGTGGGTGGAGGGGAAGAGCTGGGCTGGTTGTGTGGTGCAGTGGCGGGAGGGGACGAACTGGGCTGGTTTTTGGATGCGGTGGGGAAAGGGGAGATTTTGAAGCTGGTGAAGTCCACATTGATACCATTGAGCTGCAGGGTTCCCAAGCAGAATATGAGTTGCTGTTCCTGCAACCTTCGGGTGGCATCATTGTGGCACTGCAGGAGACCCATGATGGACATGTCATCTAAAGATTGGGAGGGGGAGTGGAAACGGTTCATGACTGGGAGGTGCAGTTGTTTATTGTGAACTGAGCGGACGTGTTCTGCAAAGCGGTCCCCATGCCCCCGCTTCGTTTCCCCAATGTAGAGGAAGCCGCACCGGGTACAGTGGATGCAGTATACCCCATTGGCAGATGTGCAGGTGAAGCTCTGCTTAATATGGAAAGTCATCTTGGGGACTGGGATATGGGTGAGGGAGGAGTTGTGGGGGCAAGCGTAGCATTTCCTGCAGTTGCAGGGGAAGGTGCTGGGTGTGTTGGGGTTGGAGGGGAGTGCGGAGCGAACAAGGGAGTCACAGAGAGAGTGGTCTCTCCAGAAAGCAGACAAGGGTCGGGATGGAAAAATGTCTTGGGTGGTGGGGTCGGATTGCAGATGGCGGAAGTGTCGGAGGATGATGCGTTGTATCCGGAGGTTGGCGGGGTGGTGTGTGAGAACGAGGGGGATCCTTGTTGGGCAGTTGTGGCGGGGGCGGGGTGTGAGGGATGTGTCCCGGGAAATGCAGGAGATGCGGTCAAGGGCGTTCTCAACCACTGTGGAGGGAAAGTTGCAGTCCTTGAAGAACTTGGACATCTGGGATGTGCGGGAGTGGAAAGCCTAATCGTGGGAGCAGATGCGGCGGTGGCGAAGGAATTGGGAATGGGGGATGGAATTTTTGCAGGAGGGTGAGTCGGAAGAGATGTATTCTAGGTAGCTGTGGGAGTCGGTGGGCTTGAAATGGACATCAGTTACAAGCTGAGATGGAGACTGAGAGGCCCAGGAAGGTGAGGGATGTGATGGAGATGGCCCAGGTGAACTAAAGGTTGGGGTGGAAGGTGTAGGTGAAATGGATGAACTGTTCGAGCTCCTCTGGGGAGCAAGAGGTGGCGCCGATACAGTCATCAATGTAACGCCGGAGGAAGAGGTGGGGTTTGGGGCCTGTGTAGGTGCGGAAGAGGGGCTGTTCCACGTAACCTACAAAGAGGCAGGCATAGCTGGGGCCCATGCGGGTGCCCATGGCCACCCACTTTGTCTGTCGGAAGTGGGAGGAATGGAAAGAGAAGTTGTTGAGGGTGAGGACGAGTTCAGCGAGGCCGATGAGGGTGTCGGTGGAGGGGAACTGGTCGGGCCTGCAGGACAGGAAGAAGCGGAGGGCCTTGAGTCCATCTGCATGCAGAATACAGGTGTAGACGGAGTGGACATCCATGGTGAAAATGAAGTGTTTGGTGCCAGGGAATTGGAAGTTCTGAAGGAGGTAGAGGGCATGGGTAGTGTCACGGACGCAGGTAGGGAGTTCCTGGACCAAAGGGGAGAAAATGGATTCCAGATAGGTGGCGATGAGTTTGGTGGGGCAGGAACAGGCTGAGACAATGTGTCGACCAGGGCAGGCAAGTTTGTGGATTGTTTGGACATAGAGCAGTTTTTCCACCGCCTTCGCCTCCACGCTTACTTCTTCAACCGGGAACCTAACCCTCCCTCCACTGATCCCTTCACCCGCTTCCAACACAAGTCCTCCTCCTGAACACCACCCCTAGGCCTCCTACACTCCCTTGACCTCTTCGTCTCCAACTGCCATCGAGACATTAACCGCCTCAACCTCTCCACCCCTCTCACACACTCCAACCTCTCCCCTACAGAACGGGCAGCCCTCCGCTCCCTCTGCTCCAACCCCAACCTCGCCATCAAACCCGCAGACAAGGGTGGCGCAGTGGTAGTATGGCGCACTGACCTCTACGTCGCCAAGGCCGAACGCCAACTCTCCAACACCTCCTAAAACCGCCCCCTTCATCATGACCCCACCAACGAGCAACAAACCATCATCTCCAACACCATTCATGACCTCATCACCTCAGGGGACCTCCCACCCACAGCCTCCAACCTTATTATTCCCCAACCCCGCATGGGCCATTTCTATCTCCTTCCCAAAGTCCACAAACCTGCTTGTAACTGATGTCCATTTCAAGCCCATCGACTCCCACAGCTACCTAGAATACACCTCCTCCCACCCACCCTCCTGCAAAAATTCCATCCCCTTTTCCCAATTCCTCCACCTCCGCTGCATCTGCTCCCACGATGAGGCATTCCACTCCCACACATCCCAAATGTCCCAGTTCTTCAAGGACCACAACTTTCCCCCCACAGTGTTCGAGAACGCCCTTGACCGTGTCTCCTGCACTTCCCACAACACATCCCTCACAACCTGTCCCCGCCACAACCGCCCAACGAGGATCCCCCTCGTTCTCACACACCACCCCACCAACCGCCGGATACAACGCATCATCCTCCGACACTTCCGCCATCTACAATCCGACCCCACCAGCCAAGGCATTTTTCCATCCCCACCCTTGTCTGCTTTCCGGAGAGACCACTCTCTCCGTGACTCCCTTGTTCGCTCCACACTGCCCTCCAACCCGACCACACCCAGCACCTTCCCCTGCAACAGCAGGAAATGCTACACTTTGCCCCCAGACCTCCTCCCTCACCCCTATCCCAGGCCCCAAGATGACGTTCGATATAACCTCCCCACCGATAGTCTCCTCTCCACCTATCTTCTTTTCTCTACATCTTCGGTCCGCCTCCCCCTCTCTCCCTATTTATTCCAGAACCCTCTCCCCATCCCCGTCTCTGATGAAGGGTCTAGGCCCGAAACGTCAGCTTTTGTGCTCCTGAGATGCTGCTTGGCCTGCTGTGTTCATGCAGCTTCATACTTTATTATCTTGGATTCTCCAGCATCTGCAGTTCCCATTATCTCAGAGACTGTCAGACCTGCCCCACACAGAGACACACAGATACATACACAAATACACCGATACTTACACAAATAAGGGGAACCTATCAGAATTTCCCTGGTTCTGTGTTTTGCTAATAACTGCATTCATTCCATTTGGTGTGTGTTGGGATTACTGTTATTCCGTGGACAGCATTTCATTATTTGAGTCACTCCATGAGAGTACATCAGTTATTGCTCTCTCCAGTGAGTGTGACAGTGTTTCAGTTGTTCCATGGGGACTGTGACTCTGTGAGATTTTCAGTGCTTGATTATTGAAGATGTAAGGACAATTTGGGAGACTAGTAAATATTATAGGTTCGTTTCAGTATCTGAGCTGTCTGAAGGAGGAGGTGTAGGAGGGAGACTCCGTGCTCCCTTCCTGGGAGCTGGTGGAGACGATGTGCAGTGAGCTCACCCTCCTGCCCACCGAGACCATGGGAATTCCATTCGTACCGGCTCGATACAAAAGAGAGATGGCATCAGGGGCACGGTTTCTAAGCTGTGCCAGGTGGAAATGGAACTGACAGTGGGGTTAAAGTGAGAATTACCCTTCACTGAACATTGCTCCTTACTCGGTTGGTGGGACGTGTATATTTTGGAATCTCCACATGAGTCGTCCTGGTTCTCTCTGGCTCATTCCAGGGCCCTCCCCATGCGGCGGGGGAAGGTGGGTGAGGGAACTGATGTGGGGAACACCACTGCCCTGCTTGGCCTTTTCTGTCCTATTCCAGGCTGTTCCTCCTGGAATGAGGGAAAGGGAGGGAGGGAATGAAGGTGAATGTGCATGGCCCTGCTGTTAGTGATGGTGTAGGTGAGGGGGAAGTGGTGAGGTGTCCGGATTGAATCAGTCGACAATGTTGGATCGATGCAGTGTTTTCAGTGTTGGGGAGTATGTCTACATGTCAGCATTCTAAAGTTGTGAACACATCCTTCCATGACACAGTCTCTCAATCTCCCCGTCTCTGTCTGTTTATCCAACCCATCCCATTTGTTCGTATTTAAAGTGATTCCCCACCATCTCTCTCTGGCAGTGATTTTCACACCCATGGCACCCCTTGTCATGGCACATTGGAGATATGGAGCTGTAAATGGATGGGAGCCCCACATCCTGTCACTTCCAGCATGGGCTGCAAGTTTCCCCAGGCTGGGAGGTGATTTAACACAGCGTTACCAGGGACTGCACTGGGGTGGTCTGTACAGATCTACACACTGGGAGGGTAACTGCTCCAGGTTTGCAGATCAGTTCAGTGGTGTTCACCTCACTGTCCCCCGTGCTGGACAGATACCTGGTCCGGATTTATATATTAATGCACTGGTGTGGTCTGCACAGCTCCCCGTGCTGGACTGATATCTATTTGACTGGTGAGGCCTGCACAGTGTCCCACTCTGGACAGATTGCCGGGTTGTATTGAGCAGGACACTAGCCTGGTCTGCACAGTGCTCCATGCTGAACAGATATTCCATCTGGGTTTGTGGTGTCTGGGCTGGTTCTGTGAGGTGGATTGAGAATGTGAGATAACTGACCACTTCAGCTGATCTGGCAATGCCTTTAATTTGTGTTTGCCAGTTGTGTTGAGTTTGGGGAGAGATTTCCACCGCGAGGGTGTGTGGGTCTCACCAAAACTGATGGACAGAAGGGCCTTTGTGATGTGGATCTTTTATGACTCCATCACATTCTGTATCCGACATTCCCTGGAACATTCTGTCACCGACATTCCCCGGAACATTTTGTATCCGACATTATTTGTGATCATTTGGATGCCAGTTAATTGAACAAAAGATAAGACCCCGAGGGAAAAGATCCCATTCCAGAGAGAAGGAGACACTGTTGCAAATTCCCCTCAGGTAGTTAATGGGGTGAATACATTTTCCCTGTGTTCATGTTTCTTCACAAACAAAAATTGACCACAATGTGGACGAAAAGACTGAAATTTCCATCCTCCGTTTGTCTGCAGGGAACTGGGAGAGAATCCTTCAGGACAGCAACGTCTTCACCCTCTATATCAGGAACTGTAAGGAAATGACCTGTGCCTGCTCTCGAGTGAATGAGTCAGTGGGAATGTTCTAGAAGCCGTCTGTCCTTATGGATGTGTGTTTGTGTATTTCAGGAGGGAGAGTTTCTTGTATTTTATGTTAGTTTTTTTTGTAAAATAAAACAAATTGAGACATTACTACGGGTTATTTCAGCTTCTTTTTTTTCAATAAATCAGCGATACATTTGAAAATGTCACTGGGTCCTCAATCAAACTGGTAACTGTGCCTCCAGACTGATGTGTAATTTATTTGTTTTCTTTCCTCACAGTTAACGTAGTGACGATCTACGTCCTGCTTTATAAAGATTGTGGATTGTCTCCATGTGTCAGACGTTACCTGGGGGCCATGGCAGTGGCGGATCTACTGGTCATTATCCTCGACCTGATATTGAGACACATTCCCATTGTTTATTACGAACAGTTTTATTTCCTGCAGTCCATCCCTGTGTGTAATATCCACGCCGTCCTGCTTTATGCAGCCACTGACTGTTCTGTCTGGTTCACCGTCACTTTCACCTTTGATCGATTTGTGGCCATTTGTTGCCAGAAGCTGAAAAGTAAATATTGCAGTGAGAAAACGGCGGCTGTGGTTCTGGGAACAGTGACTTTGCTGAGCTGTTTAAAGGACATTTTCTGGTATTTCATGCTCACAGCTCACTATTCGCTGGGGAACACCCCCTGGTTTTGTCGGCAAAGTATCGTTGTTCAATTATCTCGTGCCTGGACCACAATCGAGTTCCTCCACCACATTCTAACCCCGACTCTCCCATTTCTCCTGATTCTGCTGCTCAATGTTTTCACCGTCAGACACATTTTAGTGACCAGCAGAGCCCGCAGGAGACTCCGGGCTCACACCAATGGGGACGGTCAGTGTGACACAGAAATGAGAAATCGAAAAAAATCCATCATTTTACTGTTTGTGATCTCAGCCAATTTCATCCTGTTATGGTCAATGTTAATGGTGTTTTCTATATGGAACCGGATGCGGTGGATTGGGTATAAATCTCTGTTTTTAGGTGAGTTTGTGCAGGAACTGGGCTTCATGCTGCAGCTCCTCAGTTGCTGCACAAACACCGCGATTTATGCCGTGACCCAGACTCAGTTCAGGCAGCAGCTGAAGAATGTGCTGAAATATCCCTTTCCCCAAATTCATCAATCAATCAAATTCACTCATTAATCAATCCATCCAGGATTTTCTCATTTCAGTTCAATGTTTCAGCAATGAAGCAGCCTGTCGCTATGGTAACAGGCTGAGGGTAGTGCTGGTTTATCCAACCTTATCCCACAGGGGGTTACAGGGAAACATGTCAATGTTTCTCTCAACTCACAGGCCAAAGAGAAAAGGCACCATTCCACTGACTGCATCCATAACTTCAATATGCAATTAACGTTCATTAAAAAGTGCCAAGCAGCTCAGCAAACTATATTGTTGTTTGTCTTTGTGTTGAAGAAGCTCACCTGGAGAGAGACAGACTCGGCCCCAAGGGAATGGGACAATTCTGGGACTGAGCTCAGGAGTTGGTATAAGTCACTCTGTCCTTGCGTTCACCTCTGGGATATCTCTGCCTCTTTCTCTCCAGTCCCTCCCCGCTCACTCCCTCTCCGGCCCACATTTCTCCCTACCCCCTTGTTCCCCATCCCTCTCTCCATTCCCCTCCTTCTCTTTTTCCACCTACCCTCCCCAAAACACCCTGTCTCCTTGAGTCCTGTCTCTCTCTCTCCCTCCTCTTCAAATGCCCACACCCCCTTCTCTCACCATCTGCAATGTGTAAGCCCCATCTCCCACTCAGTATTTTTCCCTCTGGCCCCACCTCTCCTCATCCCCGATCACACTCTTTCCCTCTCTCCGTCCCCATCCCCCTCTGTACCCTTTATCTGTCTCCTCCTCCCTCGCTCTCACCTCTCACTCTCGATCTTTGACCCACTTTCTCTCTCTCTCTGCCCCCTTCCTGATCCTCCTCTTTCCCTTCAAGTCCCTCACTTATCTCTGTAACCCCCTGGCTCCACGCCCTGTATCTGGCTGTCTGGGCCCCGTCTCCCTGTACCCTAGCCCCTTCCCCTGTTGCTCTCTCCCTCCGTCCCTGTCACTCCCTCCCTTCTTGTCGCTCACTCCATCGTTCCCACCCCATTGCTCCTTCATCGTCCTTTGCTCCAACCCCGTCCCTTGCTCTCTCGCCATTCCTCACACCCTCGCTACCTCCCCATTGCTCCCTCGCCGTCCCTCACCCCCTCCCCGTCCCTCACTCCCACCATGTCCCTCGCTCCCTGTCCCTCCCAGTCCATATCCCTCGCTCCCTCATCCCTTTCACCATCCCTGTCCCACACACTCTCTCCCAATCACATGCTCCCTCCTTATCCCTCACTCCATCCACCTTTCCCTCACTCAATCGCCATCCTTCTGTCCCACCCCACTCCCCTCCCTCACTTCTTCACTCCCCGTCCCTTGTTCCCTCTCTCCCAGTCCCTCCCTCCCTGTCCTTCTCTCCTTTGCTCCCTCCCTGCCGGTCCCTCCCCATCCCTCACTCCCTCCCTGTCCCTCGCTACCTTGCTTCCTACACATCCCTGGCTGCCTCGTTCCCTCCCAGTTCCTCCCTGTCATTTGTTCCTTTCCTGTCCCCACCCATCTCGTTCCCTTGCTCCCTCCCTGTCCCTTGCTCCCTCCCTGTGCCACCCTGTCCCTCACTTCCTCTCTGTGCCACCCTGTCCCTGTCCCTTGCTTCCTCCCTGTGCCACCCTGTCCCTCCATGTGCCACCCTGTCCCTGTCCCTCGCTCCCTCCCTGTGCCACCCTGTCCCTCGCTCCCTCCCTGTGCCACCCTGTCCCTGTCCCTCGCTCTCTCCCTGTGCCACCCTGTCCCTGTCCCTCGCTCCCTCCCTGTGCCACACTGTCCCTGTCCCTCGCTCCCTCCCTGTGCCCACCACCCTGTGCCTGTCCCTCGCTCCCTCCCTGTGCCACCCTGTCCCTGTCCCTCGCTCCCTCCCTGTGCCACCCTGTCCCTGTGCTTTGCTCCCTCCCTGTGCCACCCTGTCCCTGTCCCTTGCTCCCTCCCTGTGCCACCCTGTCCCTGTGCTTTGCTCCCTCCCTGTGCCACCCTGTCCCTCGCTCCCTCCCTGTGCCACCCTGTCCCTGTCCCTCGCTACCTCCTTGTGCCACCCTGTCCCTGTGCTTTGCTCCCTCCCTGCCGCTCGCTCCCTCTCTGTCTGTCCAACGTTGGCTACCTCCCTGTACCTCGCTCTCTCCCTGACTTTTCCGGTCCCCCTCCATGTCACTCACTCCCTATCCCTCACACCCTCCCAGTCCATCCCTCCCTGTTCTTTGCTCCCTTCCTGTCCCACCCCTGCCTCGACCATCCCTGTCCCTGTCCTTCGCTCCCTCCCTGTATCCCTCCCTATCCCCGCTCAGCCTCTCTCCTTCCCTGTCCCCTTCCCCCTCCCTCGATGTCCCTCAATCCCTCCCTGTCCCTCACTCCCACCTCATTCATTGCTCCCTTCCCTAGATTCCTCTCCCATCCCTCCTCCTGCCCCTCTCTCCCTCCCTCCCTGCCCTTGCTATGGTCCTTCCCTCCCTCACCCCCCTCTCTCGCTCCCTCGATGTCCATCACTCCCTACCTCACTCATTCCCTGCACCTCATTCCCTCCCTCCCTCCCTGCCCCTTGCTCACTCCCCATCCCTTAGTCCCTCCCTCCCTGCCCCTTGCTCTCTCGGTCCATCCCTCACTCCCTCACTTCCTCCACCCTCCCCGTCCCTCGCTTCCTTGTTGCTTCCCCATCCCTCACTCCCTCCCTGCCACTCGATCCCTCTGCCTCTCTTTCTCTCTGTCTCGTTCCCTCCCTCCCTCCCTCTCCATCCCTCGTTCCACCCCCACCCACTAACCATCCCTCACTCCCTCCCTTCCTCATCATCCCTTGCTCCCTGGCTCTGGCCATCACTCAATCGCTCCCTCCCCATCTCTCATTCTGTCCCCATCTATCACTCCCTCACTGCTCCTTGCTCCCTCCCTGTCCCTTGATCCTTCCCTCCCCATCCTTAACAGCCCCTTGCTCACTCACTTCCTCCAAGTCCCTCACTCCCTTGCTCAATCAGTCCCTCACTCTCTCACCATCCCTTGTTCCCTTGCACCCCATCGCTTGCTCTCCCACTGCCTGTCCTTCAAACTCTCTCTCCCTCACCGTCCCTCGCTCCCTTACTCTGTCCCTGACTCCATCCCTCTCTCTGTCCCTCATTGCCTCTCTCAGTCTCTCGCTCACTCAATCCATCCTATGCTCACACACTCCCTCACTCCCTCCCCATCCCTCACTCCCTCCCCGTCCCTTCCTGTCGGAACCTCACTCACTCACTCCCTGTCCCTCGCTCCGACCCATTGCTCCCTCCCTTGTTCCCTGTCCCTCGCTCCCTCTCTGTCCCTCGCTCCCTTGCTGTCCCTAACTCCCTCACTCTCTCAACGTCCCTTGCTCCCCTCACAGTCCCTTGCTCCCTCCCTTGCTTGGTCTCTGTCCCGCATTCCCTTCCTCAGTCCCCGTCCCTCACTCCATTGCTCCCTCCCGGTCCTTCACTCCCCGTCCCTCGCTCCCTCCCTCCCATCCCTTGCTCCTTTGCCATCCCTCTTTCACTCACTCTCTCCCTCCCTCCGTATCCCTCCCTCTTCTCCCTGTATCCCTCCCTATCCCTAGCTCTGTCCCTCTCCTTCCCTGTTCCCCTCCCTCTCCCTCTATGTCCCTCACTCCCTCCCCATCCCTTGCTCCCTTCCCTGGCTTCCTCCCTTGTCCCTCGTTCCTGTCCCTCTCTCCCTTGCTCCCAACCCTCGCTATGGCCCTTCCCGCCCTCACTCACTCTCTCGCTCCCTCGACATCCATTGCTCCCTACCTCACTCCTTCCCTGTCCCTTGCTGCCTCCCTCCCCATCCCTTACTCCCTTGCTCCCTCCATCCATGTCCTTGCTCACTCCTCATCCCTCACTCTCTCCCTCTCTGTCCCTCGCTCTCTCACACCATCCATCCCTCACTCGCTCCCTCACTCCCTCCCTTTACCTCACTCCTTCACCGTCCCTCAGTCCCTCCCTCACGCTCTCTCTCTGTCCCTATCTCCCTCCCTTTCTGTCCCTTGCTCTCTCCCTTCCTGTCCGTCCCTCCCTCCCTCCTGCCCCATCCCTCACTCCCTCCTTGCTCCCTCCCTCCCTGTCTCCCTTGCTTTTGCTCCCTCTCTGTCCCTATCTCCCTCCCTCTCTCCATCTCTGTCCCTCGCTCCCTGCCTCCACTTTCCTCATTCCCTTCCTTGCTCCCTCCCCATCCCTCGCTCATTTTCTCCTCTGTCCCTCGCTTCCCATCCCCCACTCCCTGTCTCTCCCTCCCCATTCCTTGATCCCCTGAATCCATCCCTGACTGGCCCACTCCCTGCCCTTGCTCATTCACTCCCTGTCTGTTCCTCCCCATCCCTCGCTCCCTCACTCTGTCCCTCACTCACTCACTCCCTCCCCATCCCTCACTCCGTTGCTGTCCCTCAATCCATCCCCACCAATTGCTCCCACCCTGTAGCTCAGTCCATCCCAATCCCTTGCTCCCTTGCTCACTCCCTCCCCATCCCTTGCACCCCATCCCTCGCACCCCAATCCCTTGCCCCCTTGCTTCACGAAGAAGTAAAAAATAAACTTTTTTTGTAGTAAATGGTTGACATAAGTAAGATGCTGTTCTGTAATTTCGACTTCCTCAGAGCTTATCTGTGACACAGCACATGCTCTCAGCACATGCCTTTCCTTTTAGGAGTAACACTTATGTGACTATCTTAAATTATACAGATGATTTCTGAAGCCGAAGTGCCTGCTGACTGTTCCCTGTTATGGATATAATATAAAATACCTGAGCTACAATAGTAATGTCCTTATTATAGATATATTTCACTCAGCCCTACCCTGTGTGATTTGTCCATGTGTATTTACTCCTGTATGGTATATACTACAGTGTCTCTCTCCATTACACTTATATTCCCCTTTTACACACTGCTGACTCCTTACCCTTCATCACCCTGACTGCATAATGCAGAAGTGGGAATGCTGGCTGATGATTTCATATCCCATTGACTTTATTTTCATTTATCTTCACTGAATTTTCCACTCTAACATCCTGGGGACGAGTGTTGGAGAGAAACAGAACTGGACCTGCCATGTAAATTTTGTTGCTACAAGTGAATCGAAATTTTGTGATTAAATCAAATTTTGACTCCCGGAAGCCTGTGTATCGCCTGCAAGGCACAAGGCAGGAGTATAATGGGATACTGTCCATTTGCTTGGATGGGTTCAGCTCCAACAACACTCAAGAAACTTGACACAGTGCAGGAAAGGCAGCCCCCTTAACTGGCACCGCATTCAGTACTTTCAATATCAACTCCCTTCAACACCGAGGCACAGTGGCAATGGAATGCACCATCTACAAGATGCACTAGAGTAAGTCACGCAGCCCATGGACTGTACCGCCTGAATGGGCAAGAGCAGACAGTGCATTAGAACAACTCCATCTGTAAGTTCCCCTGTAAGGAACATTCCAGCCTGAGTTGGAGCAGTATAAGGGATGATCTCACTGAGTGGTGGAGTCGGCTTGATGGACCAAATGGCCTATTTCTGCCCTCCATCTTCTGCCTTATGATACTTTTTCCAGTTGTTTAGTGCAGTGACCAAACTTGTGTTCAGCCTCTAGATGGTCTCAAAAGAGCCAGTCCTCAAGCCCTCTCTCAAGCACCTGATCTTCCCATCCAACCACCTTCATGGATCTGTGAATGCCCACTCCAAGCTCTGTTCTTTACTTTAATCCACTCAGTGCCCTTACTGTTTTTGAGCACTCCCATAACTTACCCTTCCCAGTTTCATTACCAGCCACTTCCCTGGATTGAATTCCTTATTTTCTTCCTAATTATTTAATGTCCCCGTGCAGCCCACAGCTTGCTTCCTCATGGTTAACCATCTGACCAATTGTTGCATCATCTGCAAATATCGAAATCACAGCCACTACAGCTACACCTAAATCATTGATCTACACCAGAAACAACTGACAGAAGGCATGGATAGTAAGTTCACAAACGACACCAAAATTGGTGGCATAGTAGGCAGGAAAGAATGTTCTCTATTTGTTCATTTCCAGCCCCGTTTCTGGTTCCACCTCCCCTGCTGCGCCACTGTTTTGGTCTGATTCTGGGCCTGGGAACTGGGATTATATGGCCATCTGCAGCAGTGGTCACTTCCTTGTGTGAGGGAACTGGTGAAGTATCCGATGTTAAACTACATTGTTACTGAAATTACATTTCAATAATATCGTCTCAGTTAATGGATTCTGGAGGCATCGAAGTTAAAGATTCGGCTCGCTCTGAGTTCTCACATGTTAGTCCACTGTTCGCCAAGTATTCCCGTTGTATTTATGGAGCTGTTCCTGACACATCCTCAGCCATTGTACTTGTCACACTTTTCCAGAGTGTCTCCCTGTGTGGCCCTGCTTGTACAGTGATGAGTACTCTGAGTGGTGGCCGGAGCAACCTCAGTTCTGATCTGAGCCGTAGCAATGGGTGTTCTTCCCATGTTGCTCCTTGTGAATCATCCTTCGATAAGGAATTAATTGATTCGCATGAAAATATTCTCCCAGTTGATGAACTTATTCCCTCAAACACCCGCTCTCTCCCATGTCTGTGTTTGATGTATCAGAATACAAACCCATCTCTTCCCGCAGATTTTTCTCCCTCCCACAATCACTAACTCTCCTTTACGTCCCTTCTCCCACTTCGCTGAGGCACTGCACAATCTCTCACACACTGCCATATTCACACCATTTAGCCTCTGCTCTTGCGGTCATTGCTGCTGGGTGAGCGTGCCCCAGTCTCACCATGTGGACCTTCAAATCAGTCGATCCATTTAGTTGCCGCAGTTGGGAGTAGAATATCTTTTACAGACATGGACCAGTGATTGTTGGGACATCAGGTTCAGGAAAAAGACACAGGATACGTTTGAGCAAAAGAATCTTTATTGGAAAGGAACAGTTTCTGTAGCTGTTTGAATCATTTATTTCATTTGTTCATTCCTTTACAGCGACAGCATTGTGTGCAGTTCTGCAATTCTCCTCTTGTAGAGATGTGCTCCTATAGGGAACGGTGCAAAAGGGGTTTACAAGGATATTGCCCGGGCTGAAGAGTTTCAGTTACGAAGAGAGATTGGACAGACTGGGGTTGTTTTCTTAGAGCAGGGGTGATTGCGAGGGAAGGTGATCGAGATATGCAAACTAATGAGGCATACGAACAGGGGAGACTGAAGGTGCTGTTTCTCTTTGATCGATCACCATGGAGCCGTAGATTTAAGGTAAGAGGCAGGCCGGTTTGAATAGATACTCAGAAAGACTTGTTTCAGCCAGCAGATGCTGAGCCAAGTGATGGTAAATAGGATTGGGATAGTTCAGTGCTTGTTTTGTCCAGTGCAGCCGCAATAGACTGAAGGGCCTTATGCTGTGTGGAAGACAGCAGTAGTGGACTGGTTCGTATCCCTGCGTCTCACGTGGGAGAGCAGCGTTAAACTCCCCACAGGAGACCATCCTCATATTCCAGGGTGGTTCAGCATTGCCTCGTGGTGGCGAGAACACAGTTTCGACTGTAGTTTTGTGAGACTCTCTGTATGGAGTTTGCGCATTCTCCCCAAAGTTGTGCCGTTTCGGTAAATTGTCCCGTCATGGTTCGTCGTAGTAAATGTGGGTTTGTGGGGTTAGGGTGGAGAAGTGGAAAGCTCGAGTGGTGTTAGGTGCAGAAGCAGTGGGCTGAAAGATCTCCATCTGCATTGTAGGGATTCTGTGATCTCTGACTCTGAGTTGTGTCTCTCTTAGGAATTTGAAATTGCCTGCTCCGTTTACAGGTGTGGGTTATTACTATCTGTCCTTCCATTCTCGATGGGACATGTCAGAGGAAGGACGGTGCTGTCTGACTCAGTGCTGGGCAGGACTACATCCGGGGGAGACAGAGTGTCAGTGAAAGTGCCAACACATGCCTTCTGCAAGCTGCGCCTTTTGTCTGCGTTGAAATCAAAATGATTTGATAGATTTGTTCCAGAGTGAAGTGTTTACTGGAAGCAGAAATCCGAGGGAGGCACTGGATAAACCGATCCCGATTTGAGTGCAGTAACAGCAAATACCTTTCCTGCAGCGCTAATGAGATTGTACAGCACAGAGGAGAGTTTTGCTGCACTGCATTTGGGTTCGTGGGTCCCGCGTGCTTTCACTAAACTGGGTTACCGGGAATAAAGATATCAGAAAGGGCACAGATGGTGCTTACTGGGGTTCACGGTTGTAAAGATATCAGATATGACACAGACAGGGTTTACTAGGATCGTACAGTGTCTCAGTGGTTACACTGCTGTTGGATGGGCAGGTTCGGTGTATTGGCCTTGCTAAATTGCTCTGTGCTGTCAGGGATGTGTAGGTTAAACCATAGTTAATGCAGAGATAGGGCGGCCGCTAGGTCTGGGTGGGATGTTCTTTCAAGGGTCGGGGCAGACTCGATCGGCACTTTCCACACTCTAGTGATTCTATTGTTTGAAAAGGAAGGGCATGATGGAGCTTACTTGGGTGTTAAAACATTCCAGAGAACACCAATGGGGTTTACCGCGACAGGATTTTATTCACGAGGGATGTTAGAAAAGTTGGAAAAGCTCACACTAACGAAAGGAATACCTCATGGACATTTTGCAGATGATTTGAGTTGTGGAGAGAGGAAAAAGGGGGAAGTTCCCTCTTTCAAGTGAACCAATAACTGGAAGTCAGACATTCAAAACCATTGACGAAAAATAAAAGATAGGAGCTGAATTCCTGTCACACCGAAAAACCGTTTCCAAAATATTTTGAAAGACTCGTTTGCAGTCGCACAAGGAGTGCATTCTCAGGGAGAGAGAGAGTCTGTGGGTGGTTGAGGGATTAGGGGTAGGGTGTGGTCAGGGAAAACGTTGAGAAACAATCTCTGACTTGAAATGTAACGAAATTTCGTGAACGTGTGCCGCTGTATAAGATTGAGTAAAACAGAAGCTCATGGCTTTGGAAGATCTGGCATAAATTTCCATGTGATCAATTCTGACTGCAACTGACCAAACTTTATTTAAAATTGTACAGGAAAGATATTCCCGAATGAACAATTGCTCGGAGATCCGTTTCCAGCTTTAATCAAGTGCCTTAAAAATGCAACAGTAATCAATACCAAGATGTAGAATCCATTTAGTACTCAGTAATCTCCACCCAAGAAACACAGGAACAAGGCACATTGGTTTTGCAGTTTAACTCTCTTCTTATCAGCAGCGCTTTCTTTAAGCTGAAATAAATGCGGGACAATGTTAAAAATTAGATAACTCTCATTCATTTTCGACTATTGCAATGAACTGTATGTGTGGGTGCAAAGTATAATGAGCAAAACAGCTTTGCCCTGAATTTAACCACGTTCAGGGCCAGCCATACGAGAAAGGTCGTGGCGCTCAAATGCCATCTTCATTCTTACCTCCATAGATGCTTCTTCGCGAGTTGAATATTTGCAGGGTTTTCCTTGACCACTGGGACAGTTCCCCAGGACCAGACATTTCTCAAACCCAGAAACCAATCTTTATCAAAAGAGGCTATTATGCTGAAAAATGCTCTTTATCCTTGTCCTGCTGGTCGGTGTCACTAAAAGCTGGCCCGGGTGAGGTTGGAGCTCACAGCCTGGGCATTTCACGCGCCTCTGTACCGTCAGAGAAGGACCGCGCGCTCACCGATTGCATCACTGGAGGCACAGAGTAGCTCCGTGCCCTCATTCAGTGTTCCTTCATCACAGTTTACTGTTTGATGAGTATTCCTGTTGAGGGTCTGATGGTGCTCCTTACAAACCCTCTATCACTGTACTTATTTCCTGCTCCCGCTCGTTTCATTATGTGGCGCTGTGACAGTGTAGTGGCCCGTTCTTTGTAATGTGGCAGCATGAGCTTCGGCTCGAGTCTGAGTCAAACCACTGACTGTTGTCCCCAATATTTCCTCTTAACATATCCTGAAGTGATACTGTAAGGGATCAGTTAATATTGCAATCAGACATGCAGAGACCGTGGTAAGAATTGCCGAGGTTGTGAGATGAAGTCTCATCCACACCATGTTTTGTTGACACAGATTATAAGTGTGAAGCTAGATGAACACAGCAGGCCAAGCAGCATCTCAGGAGCACAAAAGCTGACGTTTCGGGCCTAGACCCTTCATCAGAGAGGGGGATGGGTTGAGGGTTCTGGAATAAATAGGGAGAGAGGGGGAGGCGGACCGAAGCTGGAGAGAAAAGATAGGTGGAGAGGAGAGTACAGGTGGGGTGGTAGTGAGGGGACAGGTCAAGGAGGTGGGATGAGGTTAGTAGGTAGTAAATAGAGGTGTGGCTTGGGGTGGGAGGAAGGGATGGGTGAGAGGAAGAACAGGTTAGGGAGGCAGAGACAGGCTGGGCTGGTTTTGGGATGCAGAGGGTGGAGGGGAAGAGCTGGGCTGGTTGCATGGTGCAGTGGCGGGAGGAGTCGAACTGGGCTGGTTTTGGGATGCGGTGGGGGAAGGGGAGATTTTGAAGCTGGTGATGTCCACATTGATACCATTGGGCTGCAGGGTTCCCAAGCGCAATATGAGTTGCTGTTCCTGCAACCTTCGTGTGGCATCATTGTGGCACTGCAGGAGGCCCATGATGGACATGTCATCTAAAGAATGGGAGGGGGAGTTGAAATGGTTCGCGACTGGGAGGTGCAGTTGTTTATTGCGAATCGAGCGGAGGTGTTCTGCAAAGTGGTCCTCAAGCCTCCGCTTGGTTTCCCCAATGTACAGGAAGCCACACCGGGTACAATGGATACAGTATACCACATTGGCAGATGTGCAGGTGAACATCTGCTTAATATGGAAAGTCATCTTGAGGCCTGGGATAGGGGTGAGGGAGGAGGTGTGGGGGCAAGTGTAGCATTTCCTGCAGTTGCAGGGGAAGGTGCCGGGTGTGGTGGGGTTGGAGGGCAGTGTGGAGCGAGCAAGGGAGTCACGGAGAGAGTGGTCTCTCCGGAAAGCAGACAAGGGTGGGGATGGAAAAATGTCTTGGGTGGTGGGGTCGGATTGTAGGTGGCAGACGTGTCGGAGGATGATGCGTTGTATCCAGACGTTGGTGGGGTGGTGTGTGAGAACGAGGGGGATCCTCTTGGGGCGGTTGTGGCGGGGGCGGGGTGTGAGGGATGTGTTGTGGGAAATGCGGGAGACGCGGTCAAGGGCGTTCTCGACCACTTTGGGGGGAAAGTTGCGGTCCTTGAAGAACTTGGACTTCTGGGATGTGCGGGAGTGGAATGTCTTATCGTGGGAGCAGATGCGGCGGGGGCGGAGGAATTGGGAATAGGGGATGGAATTTTTGCAGGAGGGTGGGTGGGAGGAGGTGTCTTCTAGGTAGCTGTGGGAGTCAGTAGGCTTGAAATGGACATCTGTTACTAGCTGGTTGCCTGAGATGGAGACTGAGAGGTCCAGGAAGGTGAGGGATGTGATTGAGATGGCCCAGGTGAACTGAAGGTTGGGGTGGAAGGTGTTGGTGAAGTGGATGAACTGTTCGAGCTCCTCTGGGGAGCAAGAGGCGGCGCCGATACAGTCATCAATGTACCGGATGAAGAGGTGGGGTTTGGGGCCTGTGTAGGTTCGGAAGAGGGACTGTTCCACGTAACCGACAAAGAGGCAGGCATAGCTGGGGCCCATGCGGGTGCCCATGGCCACCCACTTTGTCTGTAGGAAGTGGGAGGAATCGAAAGAGAAGTTGTTGAGGTTGAGGGCGAGTTTGGCTAGGCTGATGAAGGTGTCAGTCGAGGAGGACTGGTTGGGCCTGTGGGGCAGAAGAAGCGGAGGGCCTTGAGGCCATCTGCATGCGGAATACAGGTGTATAGGGACTGGACGGCCATGCTGAAAATGAGGTGTTGGGGGCCAGGGAATTGGAAGTTCTGGAGGAGGTGGAGGGCGTGGGTGGTGTCACAGATGTAGGGAGGGAGTTCCTCGACCAAAGGCGAAAAAATGGAGTCCAGATAGGTGGAGATGAGTTCGGTGGGGCAGGAACACGTTGAGTCAATGGGTCGACCACGGCATACAACGCATCATCCTCCGACACGTCCGCCATCTACAATCCAACCCCACCACCCAAGACATTTTTCCATCCCCACCCTTGTCTGCATTCTGGAGAGACCACTCTCTCCATGACTCCCTTGTCCGCTCCACACGCCCCTCCAACCCCACCACACCCGGCACCTTCCGCTGCAACCACAGGAAATGCTACACTTGCCCCCACACCTCCTCCCTCACCCCTATCCCAGGCCCCAAGTTGACTTTCCATATTAAGCAGAGGTTCACCTGCACATCTGCCAATGTGGTATACTGCATCCACTGTACCCGGTGTGGCTTCCTCTACATTGGGGAAACCAAGTGGAGGCTTGGAGACCGCTTTGCAGAACACCTCTGCTCAGTTCGCAACAAACTACTGCACCTCCCATTCGCAAACCATTTCCACTCCCCCTCCCATTCTTTAGATGACATGTCCATCATGGGCCTCCTGCAGTGCCACAATGATGCCACCCGAAGGTTGCAGGGACAGCAACTCATATTCTGCCTGGGAACCCTGCAGCCTAATGGTTTCAATGTGGACTTCACCAGTTTCAAAATCTCCCCTTCCCCAACTGCATCCCCAAACCAGCCCAGTTCGTCCCCTCCCCCCACTGCACCACACAACCAGCCCAGCTCTTTCCCTCCACCCACTGCATCCCAAAACCAGTTCAGCCTGTCTCTGCCTCCCTAACCTGTTCTTCCTCTCACCCATCCCTTCCTCCCACCCCAAGCCGCACCCCCATCTACCTACTAACCTCATCCCACCTCCATGACTGTCCGTCTTCCCTGGACTGACTTATCCCCTCCCTACCTCCCCACCTATACTCTCTCCACCTATCTTCTTTTCTCTCCATCTTCGGCCCGCCTCCCCCTCTCTCCCTATTTATTCCAGAACCCTCTCCCCATCCCCCTCTCTGATGAAGGGTCTAGGCCCGAAACGTCAGCTTTTGTGCTCCTGAGATGCTGCTTGTCCTGCTGTGTTCATCCAGCCTCACATTTTATTATCTTGGATTCTCCAGCACCTGCAGTTCCCATTATCTCCGGGTCAAAGGCCTGTAGATTCATTTTTAGTTTTCATTGCCTTCCAGAGGTGTTTAGAAACCCCTCTCAGGCCACAGTGGTGTCCATCGCTCCCTTCGCACTTTCAATCTTTACTGACTGCGAATGTGACAAAAGAGCAGAGCATCTTCCCCCGTCGCCGTCACTCTCAGCGCATACATTCCAAAGAACTCAACGGCACGACGCCTGCGCAGTGCTCGCCTATAATGTTAATCAGGGACCTTTACCAGTGCGGGGACTGCTGGGTAACGGCCGTGACATTGAAAACCCTCAATCAATACAAATTTTACTGTGATGCGGCAGTTGGAGAAGGGTGCAGTACAAAACAACAATACAGCACAGACGCAGGCACTTCAGCCCTCCAAGCTTGCGCTGACAGATTTTGCCCTTCCATCTTAAAACTGTCTTCTCTACAAGATCTACATCCCTCTATTCCCTTCCTATTCATAGACAATGTATATATATTTACTTTTTCCATCTTTCAAGTCTGAATCTATAAATAAGACAATTTTGTTAACTTATTTTAAATAAGTCTCGAGCGGTACCCATCTAAAATTAAAATTGTAACTACATGGCAATGGGTAAATGGAAAGGAGGTGATGGGATAGTGCTAATGTGTAAGTGGTCAGTACTCCAGAACCCTCCCTCTGACACTTTCAGGCTGTGACTTACAGATAGTCACTCACCTCCTTTTGGAAGAATTTGTTTTCCCTCAAATCCACTTAAAACCTCCAACTACTTATTTTAAAAGTGTTTCCCCCGCCCCGGTTATTGATTTCTGTACTAGGCGGAGATGATTATCCCTATCTAAGCAATCTATGCCCTCCAGAGCTTTGTTCACTTCAATCAGGTCCCCACCCAGCCTCCTCTTCCACCAGGAAAACAACACAGCCTCTCTACTTTTTCTTCATAACCCCATCACTCCAGCCCAAGCAACATCCTGCTGGATCTCTGCACTTGTGCAGTCACATCATCCTTTGATGTCATTTATGTAAATGATTTGGATGTGAACATAGGAGGCATGGTTATTAAGTTTGTGGATGACACCAAAATTTCTGGTGCAGTGCGCAGTGAGAATGTTATCTCAGAGTACAGCAGGGCCTTTATCAGATTGGCCAACAGGCTGAGGAGTAACAGGTGGAGTTAAGTTTGGATAAATGTGAGGTGTTGCATTTTGGGAAGGCACACCAGGACAGGAGTCATGCACTTAATGGTAAGGTCCTGGGGAACATTGCTGAACAAAGACTTTGGGGTGCAGGTTCAAGAGTTCCTTTAAGGTGGAACCAGAGTTAGATAGGACAGTGAAGGAAGACTTTGGTATTCTTGCATTTGTTGGTCAATGCATTATAGGTGTTGAAGTGTCATATTGTGACTATACAGGATATTGGTTAGGCCAATTTTGGAATGTTGCTGTCAGTAAAGACACTTGAAGTGGTTCAGAAAAGATTTAAAAGGATTTCACTGGAGTTGGAGGGTTTGTGCTACAGGGAGAGGCTGAATAAGCTGGGGCTATTTTCCCTGAAATATTGGAGGCTGAGGGGTGGCCTTGTAAATGTTTATAAAATCGTGAGAGACGTGGCAAAGGTGAGTAGTCAACGTCATTTTCCCAGGCTAGAAGTCCAAAACTGGAGCACATAGCTTTAAGTTGATAGCAGAAAGATGTAAAAGGAACCTAAGGGGCATTTTCTTTTCATGTCGAGGGTGGTACATGTATGGAATGAGCTACCACAGGAAGTGGTAGAGGCTGGTACAATTACAACATTTAAAAGGTATCTAGATGGGTGCGTGAACAGGAAGAGTTTGCAGGGGTATGGGCCAAATGGTATTAAATGGGACCACATTAATTAGGATACCTGGTTAGCTTGGACGCATTGGACCAAAGATTCTGTTTCCATGCTGTACAACTCTGTGGCTCTAAGTTGGAGAGTGGCAGAGTTGCTTCTGAGACTAAGATCCTGAATTTAAAAAGAGGAAGCCGTGAATGGCATGGCACACAAGCTGGCCATAATAAATTGGGGAGCATAACTTAAGGAGATAGAATTGGATAGGCAAGTGAAAACACTTAAAGAAAATATTGGAGAACTGCAACAGTTGTTCATTCCTATCTGGCACAAAAATAAAATGAGAAATGGGGCCTATCCATGACTAGGAGGGAAATTAAGAATAGTGATCTAGAGTCTTAGAAAATAAGAACATGACGTGCTGGTGTTGGACTAGGGTGGACAAGGTCAGAAATCACACAACACCAGCTTATTAGTCCAACAGGTTTATTTGAAAACACAAGCTTTCAGACCTTCTTCATGAACAGATTGCTCTTTCGCCCTTGAGACTGTTCTGCCATTCATGCTGATATTGCTGATCACCAACTCAGTACTTTCTCACTTTCAACACCCTTTGATCCCTTTATCCCTCTGAACAATAATCTAAACCTTCTTCACAACGTTCAATATTTTGCTAAACCACTTTCTTTGGTAGTTGAAGTCCACAGATTTACTCCTCTCTGAATGAAGAAACCCCCTTCCCGGAATCAGTCTGGTATATCTCCATAGCACTGTGACTACAAAGACAGACTATCATTCCTTAGATAAGGAGAACAATACTGAACGGAATACTCCGGGTGCAGTTGCCCTGGTGTCATGCAGTGTTGTTCAGTTCACTGGGTGTATGATATGTCGTGTCCGCCTCAGAACTATGACGCTTGGTATGAGTTTCAGCCAATGAGCGAGAGCTACATATATTCTTGCCCGTCATTCACTCCGATTGGTTAGACAATCGCCCGTGTTTTGTTGGTCACTCATATCTGCACCCCCCCCCCCCCCCGCCCCAACATTCACATTGACGGCAGCTCCAGGCCAATCACACAGGCCCAGTGCGCAGTGCAGGCATTGCAGCAGGCTGCAGGTGGTGCCAAGTTGGAGGAGGGGACTCAATTTGAGAAGCTCTCCAGGCTCAAGCAACAAAATCCCTGTCCTGCTCTCGAGGCAGGAGTTTGTGAGACGGGGTAGGAATGGAAACCGCGGGAGGTGATGGCCTGGGCAGTTTATAATCTCGTAGTGGAGGCCTGGGGCCCCCATGTATCAGGCCAAGGATTACTAACCGCCATCTTGGTTAGGTCGGGGACGGGAATTCTCCCCAGATACTTGGCCGCCATTTTCGGAAAGGGAAGCCGTGTCTCACTTGGGCAGAAATCGATGAGGCTGTAACTAAGAAGGAAATCCTAGAGGTGTATGGGGAGGATTCACCAAACAGCCACTGGAGACTCAAACCCCGAATCAGACTCACTGATTTGATTTTCAGTCAGCCGACTGGAGTTGGGAACTTGATCCAGAGAGAAGAGGACGGAGAAAGGGAGAAAACTGGAAGAGGAGGACAGAGATAGGGGGATAGTTCTGGATTTCAGTCGAAAGAGGAAGGAGGGTAGCGCCAGGAGTTTACAGAATTGAGAAATAAGAGAGAAGAATAATGTTCCTTAGGATCTGGACATGTCTGTTCTGAATTTTTTCCTGCAATGACAGTAAATGACTTTTGTAAACTCCTTTTGCAGGATATTAGAAGAGAAGTATTTGCAGATATTAAACACAAATCAAATTTCCTGCTGTGAATGGTTGACTCATGCAATTTATGAGGAGCTGAGTCCCTTCAGCCTCTGAATGTGGAAGGAGAAATGTTTGACCTGTATGTAGGTGATACAGACAATATTCAGCTGACAATATTGCAGTGAGGAGACTGCATAAAAGATTTACCCTGTTACACATCCAATGTGGGAGCATTCCAGCATATTTCTTGTGGAGAGAAATTGAACCAATCAATCAAGAAGGTTGGGAAAACATTTACACCATTCACAGTGGGGAGATACTCTGCTCGAGCAATGTGCTGTCAAGGCTTCAGTTGATCAACCATTCTGAAGTGATACAAAGGTGACAGTACTGTGCAGAAACCATGGAAATGTGAGAACTATAGTAAAAAGATTCAATTACCCATCCCAGCTGGAAATCCATCAATGAATTCACATCAGGAAGAAGCCACTTACCTGTTCTGTGTGTGGGAAGGAATTTAATCAAACAACCAAACTCATGTCACATCAGAGAATTCACACTGGGGAGAGACCGTTCACCTGTTCAGAGCGCGGGAAGAGATTTACAGACATCCTGGCTCATGTGACATCAGTGGATTTGCACCGAGGAGGGGAGAAGCCATTCAATTGTTCGGTGCATGGGAAGAAATTCCCTCATTCATCCAGCCTTCAATCACACCAGCAAATTCATACTGAGCAGAAACTATTTGGCTGCACCTCCTATGGAATGAAGTTCAGACACGCATCTGCCCTCATTGGACACCAGCGAGTTCACGCCAAGGCGGGGGGGGGGAGAAAACCATTCGCCTGCTCTGTATGTGGGAAGGGCTGCAGTCAATCATCCAGTTTGCTGAGACACCAGCGAGTTTATCCCAGAGAAAAGCTGTTCAGCTGCACTTCCTGTGGGAGTAGTTTCAGGTGTTCATCTTCGCTCTGCTCATCAGCAAGTTCACACGAGAGAAGGCCATTCACCTGCTCCATTTGTGGGAAGCGATTCACTCAGTCCTTCAACTAGAGATAAATAAGTGAACCTGAATACGTTTATACTGCAGTAGTTCAAGGAGGAAACTCACCAGCATCTTCTCCAGGGTGACTAATGATGGCCCAGCAAGAGATTTCCGTATTTTAAGAAAGAATTGAATTCTGCTACCAAAATTAAGTCTGACAATATTAGATCTGTTTCAACTGATGTAAACACAACTATAATTGGCTGCAGTTTGGTAATCTGGATATATTGCTGATGGTTTGGACAAGTGTCCCTTTTTAAAAGCACCAACGGTCATTCTGAATTCAAGATTTGTGTTTGGAGAAAGAAGCAGATCCCTTGTGAAAGGGAAAACATAAAAATCAATTTATAGAAAGAAAGCTGACAAAGGAGATGACCAAACAAGTTTTGTTCATCAATGCTTGCAGGGCCAACTGCTCCTTTCACTGCCCTGTATTGTACAGATTAACAGCGTCACATCTGATAGGGCCAGGGTAAAGAATGAAGTGAAACTGGGCTATTGTCATAACCTTAACTTTGTTTCACATTTTCTTCTTCTTTCTCTTGGCCTTGACATTCCCCTCTGAAATGAAGAAGTTTACCTGTATACCTGGTCAGGCAGCAAGCCTGACTCTCAATCCAGACCGAAAACAAAGACAAAAATAAAGCTTGTCTTTAAGCCTCTACCCTACACTGATGACAGTGCACTGGTGCACTCAACTTTCTTCTTTACCACCTTATCCAACTGTGTTCAGGGAGCTATCTGGAATTAGGCCCCAAGATCCCCCTTTATACCAATGATCCTAATGGCCCTGCCATTTACTGTATACTTTCCTCTTGCATTTAGCCTCCCAAACTGCATTACCTCAATTTTCTCTGAATTAAAGTCCGTCTGGCATTTCTCCATCCAACTTTCCGATTGATCTACATCCTGCTGTGTCCTTAGACACCCTAACTCACTATCCTCAGCTGCACCAATTTTCACAGCATTAGCAAACCAACTTAGATTTTCATCCAAATCTTTTATAAAAATAACAAACCTTGTGGAACACCCCTGGTTACAGATCTCCAGTCAAAAAACACCATCGCCACCCACCCTCTGTCCTCTAACCCAATCCAATTTACCAACGCACCATGGATCAATCTCATGTGACTTAATCTACTGGAACCACCTACAATGAGGGAGCTTGTCAAATATTTCCGTAGAGTACATGCAGACAACATCCACTGCGCTGCCTTCAATCAGCTTCGTGACTTCAAAAAAAACAAAAAAAAACACAAGCCAGTTTGTGAGACATGACCTCTTCTGCAGGAAGCCACGTTGCATGTTATCCACATGAACTTTAGCAAGGCCTTTGACAAGGTTCCTCGTGGCAGGCTGATACAGAAGTCGAAGTGACCTTGGTTACACCATGAGTTGGGTACAGAACTGGCTTTGTCATAGAAGATGAAGAGTAGCTATAGATCTGAAACCAGTGCTTTTCTGTAGGAATCAGACCGCTGTCGTTAACATATTTATTATAAAAAATATTTGGAGGAGAACATAGGTGATCAAATTAGTAAATATGTGAATAACAGATCTGTGGAGCTGTGAGTAGTGAGGAGGAATGCTAGACGATACAGCAGGATATAGATTGACTGGAGGCTTGTATGGAAAAATGGCAGGTGGCATTTAATCCAGACAAATGTGAGGTGATACATTTTGGAAGGTCTAATGAAGGAGGGAAGTGCACAGTAAATGGTAGAATTCTGAGAAGCACAATCATAGAGCAGTATCTAGGTCTACAGGTTCACAGTTCCCTGAAAATGACAAGTCTAGTGGAGAAGATGGTCAGGGCAAAGTGTATAAAAACTGGTCATGTTGCAGCTCGCTAGAACTTCAGTGAGGCTACATCTGCAATGTTGTGTACAATTCTGCTCACCAAACCACCACAAGGATGATCAGCTTTGCAAAGGGTACAGAAACAGGTTACCAGGATGTCACCTTGTTTGGAGGATATTAGTTATGAGGAGATGTTGGATAAAATTGGTTTATTTTCTTTTGAACATCAGAGGCTGAGGGGCAACCCGGTAGAAATTTACAAAACTGGGAGAGACATGGATAGTTGGAGTCGAGAGTAGAAATGACAGTTTGTGTAGGGGACATAAGTTTAAAGTAATAGGGAAAAATGTAAAGGAAGTGTGAAAAGTAAGTTTTTACACACAGGACAGTATGTGCCTAGAATGCATTGCCAGAGGAAGTGGGATAAGCAGGTACAATCACAATGCTTAAAAGACATCTTGATGGATTTGTGAATTGGCAGGGAATAGAGAGATACAAACTGTGCAGGGGAAAGAAAGAGATTTCATGATTAGAAAATCATGCGTTAATGGAGGCTTGTGGGCTAAAGGGACTATTCCTGTTCTGTAGTGTTATTTGAGACCTCAGTTTTTCAAATACAGACTGGAATATTGGTAGAGTAAGAGGCAGCAAGGGTAAGTTTTCCTGGATTGTATGCACGATAAATTTCCGAAAACAGTGCATTCAGTTCAAAAAGAAAGAGCGCTCGTTTGGTCCTACTTCTTGGGAATGATGGGAGCCAAGTAGATCAAGTGTCAGTGTCAGACCATTCAGGAGACCATGATCCCGTGTAGGAAGGTACAGAATAATGTCAGATAATAACCAGCATTAATTCAGAATGAGAAAACTCAATTGATGGAAAGTTGTCTTCAAGGGCAAGGTCAAAGCTGGACAGCAATGACTGGAGTGACAGGTTGATGGGACAAAGTATAAATAATAATAAGGGCTACTTTCAAAGAGAAGATGGCTCAAGTACACTCAAAAAGGAAAGGAAGTGCAAACATTCAGGGCTGCTTGTATGACAATTAGAATTTAAGATAAGATTTAAAAAAAACACTTATGATAGGTGTCAAGGAGAAAAGTCCAAATTGACAGTCACAAGGAATACAGAAGGTCCAGAAGTTGGGGCAAGCATATGAAAAAGCACACAAGGAAGGGAGACAGTTAGGAGAAAAGGTTGGCAGCCAGTTGAGAGGGGCTGGTAACACACTGGCTATAACAATGTAGGAGAGAAACATGCAGATTCTGGGCTCAGACACAGGGCAAAATTTAGGAGCCCCTTGGCCTTATCGGAAGCAGCAGAGGCAGTGGATCGATTGCCACCATGAGTGAGACAATGAAGCTCTTTCAGCTCCTCAGTTGTTGTTGTAGGTGAGGATGGAGGATACATGGGGGAGGGGGAAGAAATGTTCAATGAGAACAAACTTGTATTAGAGATATCATTAAAAAATAAACATACTGCAGGTCACACAGAAAGCTGATTTGGCTCTTATGCTAAATATAAAGACTGAGAACTGGAGTTATAAACCAGTGGAAACAGATTCCATTGAAATGGTTCAGTACTGACTGTGATTGAAAGCAAAATCCAAACATCCAATAGCTACCTACAAACTCACTTCTGTGTCAGCAAATGAGATAAATGAGTGAATCCCTTCCCACCCTCAGAGCAGACGAATGGCCTCTCTCCAGCGTGAACTCGCTGGCGTATATTGAGGCTAGTTGATCACCTGAAGATATGTCTGCAAAAAACACACAAATAGTCTCTCAGCAGTGTGAACATATTGATGATTCATCAGTTGCCCAGAACATTTAAAGCACTTCCCACAGTTTGGACATTTAAAAGGTCTCTCGTCAGTGTGAGCAGCTTGTATGCCAGGACTGTGGTTCACCAAGTGAATCCCTCCCCACAATCAAGGCTTGCATTGTGCCAGTCCTGGTAATTAACTAAAACCGTGTCCACACACACAATACGTGTATGCTTTCTCCTTACATGTTCAAAATCTGATAATGTTCTGTTTACAATAAACTGAGGTGTCCATAAGACCCTGGGATTATGCCTGGTGTCAGTTTCCCTTTGAGTACACTGTGAAATCAATTTAAAACAGAACAATGCAATGAAGAGAGAGTCCACACAAACACCAGGCTGCCTATGCAATCAGCTCGTAATGAATCTGGTAGTTTGATTAGATTAGACTCCCTACAGTGTGGAAACAGGCCCTTTGGCCCAACAAGTCCACACTGCCCCTTGAAGCATCGGACCCAGACCCATCCCCCTATCACCCACACACCCCTGAACACTCCGGGCAAATTAGCATGGCTAATCCACCAATCCACCTAGCCTGCACATCTTTGGACTGTGGGAGGAAACCGGAACACCTGGAGTAAACCCACACAGCCATGGAGAGAATGTGCAAACTCCGCTCAGACAGTTGCCCGAAGCTGGAATCGAACCCGGGTCCCTGGCACTGTGAGGCTGCAGTGCTAACTACTGAGCCACCGTGCCACCCCGTAGGATTAATGACACACTATTTAAAAAAAAGTGACCACAAAAGCCAGTGATTCACTAATGTCGATCAGGGAACAGAAGCTGCCACCTGGTCTGGACTTATACAAGACTCTGGCGTCTTTGTGAGTGGACAGACAAAGAATGTTGAGAAAGAGGTGAAATACAGGTATTGACTAAATCCACATCTCAATCAGGACTTTGACATCATGTCACAAACCCTTAATCTTCACTGTTGTGAATGTCCAGTGTGGAAGATCTATGGAACACCATCACGGTGAGGACCCCCTCCAAGTCACACATCATCCTGACTTGTTTGAATCCAGTGCAGGATGAACAGCAATTTCCTCCAATTAAACACTGAGACAGCTTCTACACTGACTGCAACCTTCTGTCTAGTAACTGTGTGAAGCTGAACCAGACTGTTCACAACTCTGATGAAATACTTCACACTAAGATGAGCTTTCTCCTGCATCATCACCAAACTAACTGTTTCTATCTCAGTAACATCACCTGACTCCATCCACATCTCAGCTCATCTGCTGCTGAAACCCTATCCATTCTTTGTTACTTCTAGATTTAACTACTCTAACACAGACCGGTCCCCCACATTCAACCTTCCTGTAATGTTGGAGTGATTCAAATCTCTGCTGTCTCATTTCTAGTGTTATTGGCCCAAAGTGCATCACAGGTGCTAAAAAGATACATCAACAGATCTGTTAAAAGACTATCCAATTTAGCATCGTGATAGTACCATACAGCATGATAAGTTTTTCTCCAAGTGAGAATGGGACCTACTTTCCACAGGACTGTACAGTAGTTACTCTCACCGAATGCTGTTCTGGATAAACGCTGAGGATGAGCTAACATAGGTTTTCCCCTCCCTCTCTCGCACTGTTCTTCCTCATCCCTGTTGTACCATTTTGTTTCTATGTCTCCTGTACACTCAAACATGTCTGTGTAGCTCCTTGAAAAGATAACTTTAATAAAACTTCAAGTATATTCTTTTTTGCTTCATGCAGCAAGTCATATGTGTATTGTCTCCTCTTTTCTTACACTCGCAAAATCCTGCTGAGAAGAAAATGCCAGTTGCTGAAGGAACATTCGCAACAGTGGGATTCAAACCCACATCAATGAAAAGACTGGAGTCTTAATTCAGCTCCTTAAGACTGTTCAGCCACAGTAACTGACAAGTCGTGGTCATCCTTATTGTCTTCAATGATGATGTCGCTGCACCAAATTTTAGTCATGGAGCAGGAGAGGCCTCGAGACTGCATTACCATTTCTTAAATCTCTAACAACCTCAACCTCAACACCATTTTTGCCTCAAATCCCTGCAGAGTCTCCAATTTCTCTCAGGTTACCTCTCATGCTTTTCTCTTCTCAAGAAAAGAACTTCTTGCTGTTTAACAGAAAGTGTGAAAGAAACATAGGAGGTCTGGCAATGAGACAAGTGAAATCATGTTAGTTTCAAGATATTTGCACTATTTCTTTCTCTCCGCAGGAATGGCTTCACTAACATCCTACATAATTGTTAAAAATTGTAACAACTATGTAGCAATTAAAGCTAAAATTCGATCTTCTCTCTTAATCATTTGCAGCACCCGCAGAGGACTTTAGACCCATTTCTGTCCTTTTCCATACCCATCCTGAATCGAAAAGAGCGAAAATAACAGACCTGCTGAATTTATCCAGCACATTTTCTGGACATTTTGGGTTTCTAAATTAATTCCCTCAATGTGTCAAATGTCTTAAATGCTTGCTCACAAGGTTTTCGTATCTGCTATTTAAATAGTGCACTGTGAACACTTCAATCATCCATTTTATATGAAACAAGCACACAGTAACTGAACCGTCTTCACGCAAAAATACAAAAATGTATTTCCTTTCTCATCTTTTAAGCCCGTTTGGTTTTTTGTACCATTTAATATGAAGTCTTACAACTGCACCAGAAACCTCTGGTTAAAAAGATTCTGAAAATGTAGTCCGTAACATGAGAATTGGCAAAAGTTGTTGACACACAGAAGAAAGAAAATGTTGTGTGAGATTCAGCAAATAAAGGAACATTTCTTAGACTGTAGCTGAAAAAAATTGGTTTATTGAAACAGACTTTTTCACCATTCGACCGAGTGACTGGAGTTATACAGGGCACTTAAAGATGAGGGCAACAACATCACGAAATTAATTTTGAATGTTAAATCCTGGAGCAAGTACTGAAAATGGATTGCAATGTGAATGAGAAGAATACATTGGAACCTTGGGATTTTCTAAAGCAGTTACCTTTTACTTCCTTGGACTGCAGCGGCGTCAGTGAAAAACCCATTTGTCACCTTATAAAGCAGGATTTGAACATTGACTGTGGAAGGCCAAGTTAACTCAGTTGTTGGAACATACGCTGTTTAAGTGCAGAGTTGTGAGTACGAGCCCAACACTGGGCACCACCTGTTTATTTAGTATTTTCCCTTTGCAAATTCCCTTCCTCCAGCTATTCTTGATGACCCTTACATCCCATGAATCAGCTTAGCGAATCTCTTTTGCACCGCATTCAACGCCAGCATATCCTTTCTTAAATACGAGTAGCTAAACCAATATGGCTTCACCAACATCCAATACAGTTGTTACAAGATGTCCCGATCCTCAAAACACTAACACCTCGCAGTTAAGGCCAAAATTCCATTTACTTTCTTCATAACTTCAGCATCAGTTTAGGACTTTAGACCCATCCTTGCCCTTTTCCACACAAATCCTGAATCGAATAGTTATAATAACTGCCTGCAAAATGCTATCCCACTGAAACTTCAACCACTTGCTCAACTTTGTAACCTAAAGTCAAGTCCAGGACCTTCCCCTTCCTTGTTGGGACTTCTACTTAATGGCTGAAAAAATGCTCTCCTGGATGTATTTTAAAAATTCTGATAAATCCTTCACATTATGACGACTCCATTAATGTTGAGGAAGTTGAAAGTCTCTGCTACCATAATCCTGCTACTTCTACACTTTCTCAAAATCTGTCTCCTTATTTATTTAAAGGGGTTTTCAAAAATGTCACCTGTCCTTATTGCTGTATAGATTCCCGAAGCAAAATAACAATATCTCCTCCTCCTTTAACACCTCCACTGCCTTGCATGAAGGCCCTGTATCCTGGAATACTGAGCTGCTAACCATGTCCAAGTGACAGCAATGGCTTTATGACCCCACTAATTTGTATCCTCAAATCATCTGCCTTATTCATCTGACTCCAAGCATTAAATACCATTCACCCTTGGCAAACTCGCTTATATCTTAATTGCCCAATGACAATGCCTTCCAGACTCTCTTGTTTCTTCTCTTTTTGGCCATTATTATTTTGAACATTCTCTGGATTTCAGCCCACTGCTAAACTTTTTACATGACCCCCAACAGTACTGGAAACCCACCCCCACCCCCCACAAGGATGCAGTTCCCATTCCAGTTTAGGTGTAACCACTGTGTGTAATTCTACTCTTCCTGCTGAAGGACGGATGTTGTAAAACTGCAAAAGGTTCAGAAAAGAATTGTAATGGTTATTATTGTAATAGTGTACCATTAATACACTAAGTTGCAAGCATTTTGGGATGACTCGGTTCCCAGTTGCTCATATGAAATGTACTGACTGTCATTGAGTGAAAAATAAAAACCACAGGTTCCTCGCACTTGTTGGAGGTGAGGATAGAGGAGATAGGCTCTCCATCTCCCCTTTCAAAATAAATTAGTCTGCTTTTGAAATAAAGATCGAATGCACAGTAGTTTTAATAAAATTTATATCATTTTTTCTCCCAACTAGGTAACCAGACATGTGGTGTTTTCAAACATCATGAGAAACAAGCCCAGATAACATGACTTGGATACAGATAATACGAGCAACAAAAATTCCTACAGATTCTTGGGAACTCATTGGTGGTTAACCACAGTGGCTCAGCGGTTAGCACTGCTGCCTCACAGTGCCAGAGACCTGGATTTGATTCCACCCTTGGGCAACCGAGCATGTGGTTGTTGGCATATTCTCCCTGTGGCTGCGTGGGTTTCCTCTCGGTGCTCTGGTTTCCTCCCATGTGCTGGTTAGTGGATTCGCCAAGCTAAATTGCCCAGAGTGTTCAGTGATGCATACATTTGGTGGGCTACGGGGAGATGTGTCTGGGTGGGATGCTCTGAGGTTTTGTGTGGAATTCTTGGGCCGAAGGGCCTGTTTCCATACTGTAGGAATACTCCGAATTCTATGAAAACCCATCCTAATGAACTAGGGAATCCCTTTTCACACACTGTGTGGGTGGATTGTCTTTACCCAGTGTGAATGTGTTGATATACAGCAATAAAACGTTATCATTTTCAAAACCTACTCTACAGTTACGTATTTGTTATTGAGATTAATGCGAAAGGATTAATAAATTAAACGCCATTTATTTCAATGCCAGAGGCCTAACAGCTAAGGCAGAGGAACTCAGGGCAAGATTGGAAACATGAAACTGGGTTATCATTGCAATTACAGAGGCAAGGCTC
>NW_026728497.1:15000-47735 GCF_030684315.1 Stegostoma tigrinum | reverse complement strand
TGCTGACGTCGCTGAGGTTTTAGATTGCTCCTGCGGGGTCGAAGCTCTGCCGCGAGAGAGAGAGAGAAGTGGCTGAGTTTTCTCTCGGGCTGAGTGTTGTCCCCTCTGTCTGATTCCATCCTCCCCTCCCTGGACGCCCATTTCAATACCTTCCAAGATGGCCACCATCCAAGATGGCCATTGTCTAAAATGGCCACCTTCCAAGATGGCGGCCGTCCAAGATGGCCGCCGCCCAAGAGGACTGCCGTCCAAGTTGGCCGCCTTCCAAGATGGTTGCCATCCAAGATGGCCACCGTCCAAGATGGCCCCACCACCCCCCATCCCACTTGACATTGTGAACGTTGATGTCACCGATTTGCCGCGGCCTGGAGCCGGGTGTCTCGGACGCACCCGCGCCCCCCACACCCCCCTCCCCACCACCCCGGCACCCCAGCCCTCGCCTCACCACGTCCTCCCTAACTCACCCAATGAAGCCGTGCGGCCCACTCCCCATCTCCTTCGTTGTCACCTCCTCCTCCACTGCCCCCGCAACCGGCTTCGGGGCGGTCCCCCCGTCGGTGAGGCCGGAGCCCAGGCCCGGATCCCTCGTCCCTTCCCGGCCCCCGGCCGCTTTTCCTGGGGGGGAACTGGGCCAGGATTTCATCTGGGATTGAGGTGGGAGAAAGAGAGAGAGGGGAGGGGGGGGGGACACGGAGGGGGTTAGAGAGAGGGGGGGTGGAGAGAGATGGGGGAAAGGGAGGGGGTGGGAGAGAGAGAGGGGGAGAAGAGAAGGGGGAGGGATGGGGGGAGATGGAGGGGGGGAGAGAGGAGGTGGAGAGAGATGGGGGAAAGGGAGGGGGTGGGAGAGAGAGGGGGGGAGAGGGAGAGAGTGGGGGGGGAAGAGGGAGAGGGGGGGAAGAGGGAGGCGGGGGGAGAGGGAGAGAGGGGAGAGAGTGGGGGGGGAAGAGGGAGAGAGGGGGAGAGAGTGGGGGGGGAGAGGGGAGAGAGTGGGGGGGGGAGGGGGGAGAGAGTGGAGGGGGAGGGGGGGGAGGGGGAGAGAGTGGGGGGGGGAGAGGGAGAGAGTGGGGGGGGAGAGGGGAGAGGGAGAGAGTGGGGGGGGAGAGGGAGAGAGGGGTGGGGAAGAGGGAGAGAGACGGGAGGGGAGAGAGAGAGACGGGGGGTATCGAGGGAGACGGGGGGAGAGAGGTATAGACGGGGGGAGAGAGGGAGACGGGGGGAGAGAGGTATAGACGGGGGGAGAGAGGGAGACGGGGGGAGAGAGGGAGAGAGATAAAAGTGTCTGAAATGATCTCTTTACAAAGGAAAACTGAGAGAGAGAACGAGAATCGGTGACGGAGGGATAGAGAGAGAGAGGGACCCTGATGGAGGGATGGAGTGAGTGAGAGAGGGACCCTGATGGAGGGATAGAGTGAGTGATAGAGACACAGACGGAGGGATGGAGTGAGTGAGAGAGGGACCCTGATGGAGGGATGGAGTGATGGAGTGAGTGAGAGAGGGACCCTGACGGATGGGATGGAGTGATGGAGTGAGTGAGAGAGGGACCCTGACGGATGGGATGGAGTGAGTGTGAGAGAGGGGCCCTGACGGAGGGATGGAGTGATGGAGTGAGTGAGAGAGGGACCCTGACGGAAGGATGGAGTGAGTGAGAGAGACACTGATGGTGAGATGGAGTGAGTGAATGGGAGGGACCCTGACGGAAGGATGGAGTGAGTGAGAGAGGGACCCTGATGGAGGGATGGAGTGAGAGAGACCCTGACGGAGGGATGGAGTGAGTGAGTGAGAGAGGGACCCTGACGGAGGGATGGAGTGAGTCAATGAGAGAGGGACCCTGACGGAGGGATGGAGTGAGTCAGTGAGAGAGAACCTGACAGAGGGATGGAGTGAGAGATAGAGGGACCCTGACGGAGGGACGGAGTGAGTGAGAGAGGGACCCTGACAGAGGGATGGAGTGAGAGATAGAGGGACCCTGACAGAGGGATGGAGTGAGAGATAGAGGGACCCTGACGGAGGCATGGAGTGAGTGAGTGAGAGAGGGACCCTGACGGAGGGATAGAGTGAGTGAGTGAGAGAGGGACCCTGACAGAGGGATGGAGTGAGTGAGAGAGGGTCCCTGCCAGAGGGATGAAGTGAGAGATAGAGGGACCCTGACAGAGGGATGGAGTGAGTGAAAGGGACCCTGACGGAGGGATGGAGTGAGAGATAGAGGGACCCTGACGGAGGGATAGAGTGAGTGAGAGAGGGTCCCTGACAGAGGGATGGAGTGAGAGATAGAGGGACCCTGACGGAGGGACGGAGTGAGTGAGAGAGGGACCCTGACAGAGGGATGGAGTGAGAGAGAGAGGGACCCTGACAGAGGGATGGAGTGAGAGATAGAGGGACCCTGACGGAGGGACGGAGTGAGTGAAAGGGACCCTGACAGAGGGATGGAGTGAGTGAGAGAGGGGCCCTGACGGAGGGATGGAGTGATGGAGTGAGTGAGAGAGGGACCCTGACGGAAGGATGGAGTGAGTGAGAGAGACACTGACGGTGAGATGGAGTGAGAGAGAGGGTCCCTGACAGAGGGATGGAGTGAGAGATAGAGGGACCCTGACGGAGGGATGGAGTGAGTGAAAGGGACCCTGACAGAGGGATGGAGTGACTGAGAGAGGGACCCTGACGGAGGGATGGAGTGAGTGAAAGGGACCCTGACGGAGGGATGGAGTGAGTGAGAGTGGGACCTTGACAGAGGGATGGAGTGAGAGATAGAGGGACCCTGACGGAGGGATGGAGTGAGTGAAAGGGACCCTGACAGAGGGATGGAGTGAGTGAGAGAGGAACCCTGACGGAGGGATGGAGTGAGTGAGAGAGGGACCCTGACAGAGGGATGCAGTGAGAGATAGAGGGACCCTGACGGAGGGATGGAGTGAGTGAGAGGGACCCTGACGGAGGGATGGAGTGAGTGAGAGAGGGACCCTGACAGAGGGATGGAGTGAGAGATAGAGGGACCCTGACGGAGGGATAGAGTGAGTGAGAGAGGGACCCTGACAGAGGGATGCAGTGAGAGATAGAGGGACCCTGACGGAGGGATGGAGTGAGTGAGAGAGGGTCCCTGACAGAGGGATGCAGTGAGAGATAGAGGGACCCTGACGGAGGGATGGAGTGAGTGAAAGGGACCCTGACGGAGGGACGGAGTGAGTGAGAGAGCGTGCCGGAGGGAGGATTGGTCACACGCCCCATCCCGGACCCACGCCTACCTGTGATGTTGAACTGGGCAGTGTTGAGCTCCTGTAGTAAGCGATCCAGCTCGGAGAGGCCGCTGCCTACCATGGTCGAATTGCCGGGCGGTGCCTGCTCCCCGGCCTTGGGTTTACAGACGGTGCTGGGGGGCAGAGACAGAGACACCGTGAGGGCAGGAGATCCCGTTTACAATCCCTGGGAACGGCCCGGGAGCCGCCCAAGGGTAGAGCTCAGTATGAGCGACTACGCCCCTCGGGACGGAGGGCGGCACTGCAAACGGGCAACGCCATCGGGTCACAGCCGAGCGGGGCCACACGAACAGCTTCATTGGCATAGCGCCTGGCCAGGAACGGAGGCTGAAAGAGAATCTCTCCGAGCGAAGGGGCTCGGGACAGACACAGAGCGAGAGAGAGAGAGACAGACAGACAGCTCAGGGCCCCAGGGGTGTGTCTACGGGTACAGAGATAGGGAGGGGGTGGAGGGGGTGACGGAGATAGGGAGGGGGTATAGGGGGATGGAGGGGGTGACAGAGATAGGGAGGGGGTTTAGGGGGACGGAGGGGGTGACAGAGATAGGGAGGGGGTGTAGGGGGACGGAGGGGGTGACAGAGATAGGGAGGGGGTGTAGGGGGACGGAGGAGGGTGACAGAGATAGGGAGGGGGTGTAGGGGGACGGAGGAGGGTGACAGAGATAGGGAGGGGGTTTAGGGGGACGGAGGGGGTGACAGAGATAGGGAGGGGGTGTAGGGGGACGGAGGGGGTGACGGAGATAGGGAGGGGGTGTAGGGGGACGGAGGGGGTGACGGAGATAGGGAGGGGGTGTAGGGGGACGGAGGGGGTGACCGAGATAGGGAGGGGGTGTAGGGGGACGGAGGAGGGTGACAGAGATAGGGAGGGGGTGTAGGGGGACGGAGGAGGGTGACAGAGATAGGGAGGGGGTATAGGGGGATGGAGGGGGTGACAGAGATAGGGAGGGGGTGTAGGGGGATGGAGGGGGTGACAGAGATAGGGAGAGGGCGGTGCGGGAGCGGGCGCAGAGGGAGAGGGCGGGGTGGGGGATAGATACAGTGGCCCCCGTTACCTGTAGAGATGATCCTTTTCCCCACTGCCCAGGCCTGACCGATTGAGCTCTGACTGCGCCGCACTCACAGTCTGTAAGTCAGTAAGAACACACTCTCAGATACAAGGCATGGTACCGCTCGGCATCAACCCCCTCCCACCACACCCCCACACCGCCCCCCCCCACCCTCCCCCCCCCCCCCCCCTCTCTCAGGGAGATATCTGTACACTGACTGGTGTCTCTCAGTCCCCCCCCCTCTCTCAGGGAGATATCTGTACACTGACTGGTGTCTCTCAGTCCCCTCTCTCTCTCTCTCTGGGAGATATCTGTACACTGACTGGTGTCTCTCAGTCCCCGCTCTCTCTCTCTCAGGGAGATATCTGTACACTGACTGGTGTCTCTCAGTCCCCCCCCCTCTCTCTCTCAGGGAGATATCTGTACACTGACTGGTGTCTCTCAGTCCCCCCCTCTCTCAGGGAGATATCTGTACACTGACTGGTGTCTCTCAGTCCCCCCTCTCTCTCTCAGGGAGATATCTGTACACTGACTGGTGTCTCTCAGTCCCCCCTCTCTCTCTCAGGGAGATATCTGTACACTGACTGGTGTCTCTCAGTCCCCCCCTCTCTCAGGGAGATATCTGTACACTGACTGGTGTCTCTCAGTTCCCCCCCCTCTCTCTCAGGGAGATATCTGTACACTGACTGGTGTCTCTCAGTCCCCCCTCTCTCTCTCTCAGGGAGATATCTGTACACTGACTGGTGTCTCTCAGTCCCCTCTCTCTCAGGGAGATATCTGTACACTGACTGGTGTCTCTCAGTCCCCCCTCTCTCTCTCTCTCTCAGGGAGATATCTGTACACTGACTGGTGTCTCTCAGTCCCCCCTCTCTCTCTCTCTCTCAGGGAGATATCTGTACACTGACTGGTGTCTCTCAGTCCCCCCTCTCTCTCTCTCAGGGAGATATCTGTACACTGACTGGTGTCTCTCAGTCCCCCCTCTCTCAGGGAGATATCTGTACACTGACTGGTGTCTCTCAGTCCCCTCTCTCTCTCTCTCAGGGAGATATCTGTACACTGACTGGTGTCTCTCAGTCCCCCCTCTGTCTCTCTCTCAGGGAGATATCTGTACACTGACTGGTGTCTCTCAGTGTCCCCACTCTCTCTCTCTCAGGGAGATATCTGTACACTGACTGGTGTCTCTCAGTCCCCCCTCTCTCTCTCTCAGGGAGATATCTGTACACTGACTGGTGTCTCTCAGTACCCCCTCTCTCTCAGAGAGATATCTGTACACTGACTGGTGTCTCTCAGTCCCCTCTCTCTCTCTCTCAGGGAGATATCTGTACACTGACTGGTGTCTCTCAGTTCCCCCCCTCTCTCTCTCTCAGGGAGATATCTGTACACTGACTGGTGTCTCTCAGTCCCCCCTCTCTCTCTCTCTCAGGGAGATATCTGTACACTGACTGGTGTCTCTCAGTCCCCCCTCTCTCTCTCTCTCAGGGAGATATCTGTACACTGACTGGTGTCTCTCAGTCCCCCCCCTCTCTCTCTCTCTCTCAGTGAGATATCTGTACACTGACTGGTGTCTCTCAGTCCCCCCTCTCTCAGGGAGATATCTGTACACTGACTGGTGTCTCTCAGTCCCCCCTCTCTCTCTCTCTCAGGGAGATATCTGTACACTGACTGGTGTCTCTCAGTCCCCCCTCTCTCTCTCAGGGAGATATCTGTACACTGACTGGTGTCTCTCAGTCCCCCCTCTGTCTCTCTCTCAGGGAGATATCTGTACACTGACTGGTGTCTCTCAGTCCCCCCCCTCTCTCTCTCTCTGGGAGATATCTGTACACTGACTGGTGTCTCTCAGTCCCCTCTCTCTCTCTCTCAGGGAGATATCTGTACACTGACTGGTGTCTCTCAGTCCCCCCTCTGTCTCTCTCTCAGGGAGATATCTGTACACTGACTGGTGTCTCTCAGTCCCCACTCTCTCTCTCTCTCAGGGAGATATCTGTACACTGACTGGTGTCTCTCAGTCCCCTCTCTCTCTCTCTCAGGGAGATATCTGTACACTGACTGGTGTCTCTCAGTTCCCCCCCTCTCTCTCTCTCAGGGAGATATCTGTACACTGACTGGTGTCTCTCAGTCCCCCCTCTCTCTCTCTCTCAGGGAGATATCTGTACACTGACTGGTGTCTCTCAGTCCCCCCTCTCTCTCTCTCTCAGGGAGATATCTGTACACTGACTGGTGTCTCTCAGTCCCCCCCTCTCTCTCTCTCAGGGAGATATCTGTACACTGACTGGTGTCTCTCAGTCCCCCCTCTCTCTCTCTCAGGGGGATATCTGTACACTGACTGGTGTCTCTCAGTCCCCCCTCTCTCTCTCTCTCAGGGAGATATCTGTACACTGACTGGTGTCTCTCAGTCCCCCCCCTCTCTCTCTCAGGGAGATATCTGTACACTGACTGGTGTCTCTCAGTCCCCTCTCTCTCTCTCTCTCAGGGAGATATCTGTACACTGACTGGTGTCTCTCAGTCCCCCCTCTCTCTCTCTCTCAGGGAGATATCTGTACACTGACTGGTGTCTCTCAGTCCCCTCTCTCTCTCTCTCAGGGAGATATCTGTACACTGACTGGTGTCTCTCAGTCCCCTCTCTCTCTCTCTCTCAGGGAGATATCTGTACACTGACTGGTGTCTCTCAGTCCCCCCTCTCTCTCTCTCAGGGAGATATCTGTACACTGACTGGTGTCTCTCAGTGCCCCCTCTCTCTCTCTCTCAGGGATATATCTGTACACTGACTGGTGTCTCTCAGTGCCCCCCCTCTCTCTCTCTCAGGGAGATATCTGTACACTGACTGGTGTCTCTCAGTGCCCCCCCTCTCTCTCTCTCAGGGAGATATTGTACACTGACTGGTGTCTCTCAGTCCCCCCCTCTCTCTCAGGGAGATATCTGTACACTGACTGGTGTCTCTCAGTGCCCCCCCTCTCTCTCTCTCAGGGAGATATCTGTACACTGACTGGTGTCTCTCAGTCCTCCCTCTCTCTCTCAGGGAGATATCTGTCCACTGACTGGTGTCTCTCAGTACCCCCCCTCTCTCTCTCTCAGGGAGATATCTGTACACTGACTGGTGTCTCTCAGTGCCCCCCCAACCTCTCTCTCTCTCTCAGGGAGAAATCTGTACACTGACTGGTGTCTCTCAGTCCCCTCTCTCTCTCTCTCAGGGAGATATCTGTACACTGACTGGTGTCTCTCAGTCCCCTCTCTCTCAGGGAGATATCTGTACACTGACTGGTGTCTCTCAGTCCCCTCTCTCTCTCTCTCAGGGAGATATCTGTACATTTCCTGGTCCCTCTGCTTACCTGTTGGGGTGTGTAAGCTGGAGGAGGAGGCTGTTGGGAACCTGCTGGGCCCCTCCGGTGACCGTCGCTGTGAATGATCGAGGGGCAGATGGTCCCTGAATCCATGGGGCGAGATGTCGGCGTGTCTGCGAGCACTGCGGGTCTCTTGGAAATGTGGGAGCTGGTGTTTTCCAGGTCTGCTAGCAGGGCATCTGTGCAGAGGGCAGATAGAGAGAGTGGGGAGTGGGGCGGGGAATGATGGAGAAATAGGAGAGGTGAGGAGGGTCCTGTACGATCGCAGCGCTACACCCAGACTGAGGCAGGGCCCTGCTTCCTGACTGAACGATAGTGGTGCAGAGAGAGAGAGAGAGAGAGACACAGAGAGAGCCGTGTTCTGTCCCTGTCCCTGGGGGTGTTGGCTGGGGTGGACAGTGTAGAGGGAGCTTTATGCTGTATCTAACACTTTGATGTCCCTGGGAGTGTTGGATGGTGGGGACAGTGTAGAGAGAGCTTTACCCTGTATCTAACCCTGTGATGTCCCTGGATGTGTTGGATGGGGGGGACCGTGTAGAGGGAGCTTTACCCTGTATCTAACCCTGTGATGTTCCTGGGAGAGTTGGATTGGGGGGACAGTGTCGAGGAAGTTTTACACTGTATCTAACCCTGTGCTGTCTCTGTCCCTGGGAGTGTTTGATGGTGGCTGCGGCAGTGGGGGGGGGCAACAGAGTAGAGGAAGCTTTACCCTGTATGTCCCTGTCCCTGGGAGAGAATGGAGTGAACGCGGGGAGGTGAAGTGAAAAGGATACATACCGAAGATAATGACACGCGGACTGAGGTGGGAGCCAGGATCCTCAGCAAGACCTAGAGAGACGGACATAGAGACAGAGACAGAGAGACAGAGAGACAGAGAGAGAGAGACTGGACTCAGAACCATTATCTACATAACATACAGAAAACAGACCACAAAACCCAGTGAGCAGACTGAGAGAGAGCCGTGGCACTCACAAACTCAGTTCAAAGTCACCGTGAGGGGCGTGGGGTATATCGGTGTGTTACAGTGAGGGTGCGGGGTATATCGGTGTGTTACAGTGAGGGGTGTGAGGTATATCGGTGTGTTACAGTGAGGGGCGTGGGGTATATCGGTGTGTTACAGTGAGGGGTGCGGGGTATATCGGTGTGTTACAGTGAGGGGTGCGGGGTGTATCGATGTGTTACAGTGAGGGGTGTGGGGTATATCAGTGTGTTACAGTGAGGGGTGTGGGGATATATCAGTGTGTTACAGTGAGGGGTGCGGGGTGTATCGGTGTGTTACAGTGAGGGGTGTGAGGTATATCGGTGTGTTACAGTGAGGGGCGTGGGGTATATCGGTGTGTTACAGTGAGGGGTGTGTGGTATAATGGTGTGTTACAGTGAGGGGTGTGGGGTATATCAGTGTGTTACAGTGAGGGGTGTGGGGTATATCGGTGTGTTACACTGAGGGGTGTGGGGTATATCGGTGTGTTACAGTGAGGGGTGTGGGGTATATCGGTGTGTTACAGTGAGGGGTGTGGGGTGTATCGGAATGTTACAGTGAGGGGTGTGGGGTGTATCGGTGTGTTACAGTGAGGGGTGTGGGGTGTATCGGTGTGTTACAGTGAGGGGTGTGGGGTGTATCGGTGTGTTACAGTGAGGGGTGTGGGGTATATCGGAATGTTACAGTGAGGGGTGTGGGGTGTATCGGTGTGTTACAGTGAGGGGTGTGGGGTATATCGGTGTGTTACAGTGAGGGGTGTGGGGTATATCGGTGTGTTACAGTGAGGGGTGTGGGGTGTATCGGTGTGTTACAGTGAGGGGTGTGGGGTATATCGGTGTGTTACAGTGAGGGGTGTGGGGTGTATCGGTGTGTTACGGTGAGGGGTGTGGGGTGTATCAGTGTGTTACAGTGGGGGGTGTGGGGTGTATCGGAATGTTACAGTGATGGGTGTGGGGTATATCGGTGTGTTACAGTGAGGGGTGTGGTGTATATCGGTGTGTTACAGTGAGGGGTGTGGGGTATATCGGTGTGTTACAGTGAGGGGTGTGGGTTGTATCGGTGTGTTACAGTGAGGGGTGTGGGGTATATCGGTGTGTTACACTGAGGGGTGTGGGGTATATCGGTGTGTTACACTGAGGGGTGTGGGGTATATCGGTGTGTTACAGTGAGGGGTGTGGGGTATATCGGTGTGTTACAGTGAGGGGTGTGGGATATATCGGTGTGTTACTGAGAGGGGTGCGGGGTGTATCGCTGTGTTACAGTGTGGGGTGTGGGGTGTATCGGTGTGTTACTGTGAGGGGTGCGGGGTCTATCGGTGTGTTACAGTGAGGGGTGTCGTGTGTATCGGTGTGTTACAGTGAGGGGTGTGTGGTATATCAGAGTGTTACAGTGAGGGGTGTGGGGTATATCGGTGTGTTACAGTGAGGGGTGTGGGGTATATCGATGTGTTACAGTGAGGGGTGTGGGGTATATCGGTGTGTTACAGTGAGGGGTGTGGGGTATATCGGTGTGTTACAGTGAGGGGTGTGGGGTGTATCGGTGTGTTACAGTGAGGGGTGTGGGGTGTATCGGTGTGTTACTGTGAGGGGTGTGGGGTATATCAGTGAGTTACAGTGAGGGGTGTGGGGTGTATCGGTGTGTTACACTGAGGGGTGTGGTGTATATCGGTGTGTTACAGTGAGGGGTGTGGGATATATCGGTGTGTTACTGAGAGGGGTGCGGGGTGTATCGCTGTGTTACAGTGTGGGGTGTGGGGTGTATCGGTGTGTTACTGTGAGGGGTGCGGGGTCTATCGGTGTGTTACAGTGAGGGGTGTCGTGTGTATCGGTGTGTTACAGTGAGGGGTGTGTGGTATATCAGAGTGTTACAGTGAAGTGTGTGGGGTATATCGGTGTGTTACAGTGAGGGGTGCGGGGTGTATCGGTGTGTTACAGTGAGGGGTGTGGGGTGTATCGGTGTGTTACTGTGAGGGGTGTGGGGTATATCAGTGAGTTACAGTGAGGGGTGTGGGGTGTATCGGTGTGTTACACTGAGGGGTGTGGTGTATATCGGTGTGTTACAGTGAGGGGTGTGGGGTATATCGGTGTGTTACAGTGAGGGGTGTGGGGTGTATCGGTGTGTTACAGTGAGGGGTGCGGGGTATATCCGTGTGTTACACTGAGGGGTGTGGTGTATATCGGTGTGTTACAGTGAGGGGTGTGGGGTATATCAGTGTGTTACACTGAGGGGTGTGGGGTATATCGGTGTGTTACACTGAGGGGTGTCGGGTATATCGGTGTGTTACAGTGAGGGGTGTGGGGTGTATCGGTGTGTTACAGTGAGGGGTGTGGGGTATATCGGTGTGTTACACTGAGGGGTGTGGGGTGTATCGGTGTGTTACAGTGTGGGGTGTGGGGTGTATCGGTGTGTTACAGTGAGGGGGGTGGTGTATATCGGTGTGTTACAGTGAGGGGTGTGGGGTATATCGGTGTGTTACAGTGAGGGGTGTGGGGTGTATCGGTGTGTTACACTGAGGGGTGTGGGGTGTATCGGTGTGTTAGAGTGAGGGGTGTGGGGTATATCGGTGTGTTACAGTGAGGGGTGTGGTGTATATCGGTGTGTTACAGTGAGGGGTGTGGGGTATATCGGTGTGTTACAGTGAGGGGTGTGGGGTATATCGGTGTGTTACAGTGAGGGGTGAGGGGTGTATCGGTGTGTTACAGTGAGGGGTGTATCGGTGTGTTACACTGAGGGGTGCGGGGTATATCGGTGTGTTACAGTGAGGGGTGTGGTGTATATCGGTGTGTTACAGTGAGGGGTGCGGGGTATATCGGTGTGTTACAGTGAGGGGTGCGGGGTGTATCGGTGTGTTACAGTGAGGGAGGTGGTGTATATCGGTGTGTTACAGTGAGGGGTGTCGGGTTTATCGGTGTGTTACAGTGAGGGGTGTGGGGTGTATCGGTGTGTTACAGTGTGGGGTGCGGGGTGTATCGGTGTGTTACAGTGAGGGGTGTGGGGTGTATCGGTGTGTTACAGTGAGGGGTGCGGGGTATATCGATGTGTTACAGCGAGGGGTGCGGGGTATATCGGTGTGTTACAGTGAGGGGTGTGGGGTGTATCGGTGTGTTACAGTGAGGGGTGTGGGGTATATCGGTGTGTTACACTGAGGCGTGTGGGGTGTATCGGTGTGTTACAGTGAGGGGTGTGGGGTATATCGGTGTGTTACAGTGAGGGGTGTGGGGTATATCGGTGTGTTGCAGTGAGGGGTGCGGGGTATATTGGTGTGTTACAGTGAGGGGTGTGGGGTATATCGGTGTGTTGCAGTGAGGCGTGCGGGGTGTATCGGTGTGTTACAGTGAGGGGTGTGGGGTGTATCGGTGTGTTACAGTTAGGGGTGCGGGGTATATCGGTGTGTTACAGTGAGGGGTGTGGCCTTTATCGGTGTGTAACAGTGAGGGGTGTGGGGTGTGGGGTATATCGGTGTATTACAGTGAGGGGTGTGGGGTGTATCGGTGTGTAACAGTGAGGAGTGCGGGGTATATCGGTGTGTTACAGTGAGGGGTGTGGGGTGTATCGGTGTGTTACACTGAGGGGTGTGCGGTGTATCAGTGTGTTACACTAAGGGGTGCCGGGTGTATCGGTGTGTTACAGTGAGGGGTGTGGGGTATATCGGTGTGTTACAGTGAGGGGTGTGGGGTATATCGGTGTGTTACAGTGAGGGGTGTGGGGTATATCGGTGTGTTACAGTGAGGGGTGTGGGGTATATCGGTGTGTTTCAGTGAGGGGCGTGGGGTGTATCGGTGTGTTACAGTGAGGGGTGTGGGGAGTATCGATGTGTTACAGTTAGGGGTGCGGGGTATATCAGTGTGTTACAGTGAGGGGTGTGGGGTATGTCGGTGTGTTACAGTGAGGGGTGTGGGGTATATCGGTGTGTTACAGTGAGGGGTGTGGGGTATATCGGTGTGTTGCAGTGAGGGGTGTGGGGTATATCGGTGTGTTACAGTGAGGGGTGTGGGGTATATCGGTGTGTTGCAGTGAGGGGTGTGGGGTGTATCGGTGTGTTACACTGAGGGGTGTGGGGTATATCGGTGTGTTACAGTGAGGGGTGTGGGGTGTATTGGTGTGTTACAGTGAGGGGTGTGGGGTGTATCGGTGTGTTACACTGAGGGGTGTGCGGTGTATCAGTGGGTTACACTAAGGGGTGCCGGGTCTATCGGTGTGTTACAGTGAGGGGTGTGGGGTATATCGATGTGTTACAGCGAGGGGTGCGGGGTATATCGGTGTGTTACAGTGAGGGGTGTGGGGTGTATCGGTGTGTTACAGTGAGGGGTGTGGGGTATATCGGTGTGTTACAGTGAGGGGTGTGGGGTGTATCGGTGTGTTACAGTGAGGGGTGTGGGGTGTATCGGTGTGTTACAGTGAGGGGTGTGGGGTATATCGATGTGTTACAGTGAGGGGTGTGGGGTATATCGGTGTGTTACAGTGAGGGGTGTGGGGTATATCGGTGTGTTACAGTGAGGGGTGTGGGGTGTATCGGTGTGTTACAGCGAGGGGTGCGGGGTATATCGGTGTGTTGCAGTGAGGGGTGTGGGGTATATCGGTGTGTTACAGTGAGGGGTGAGGGGTGTATCGGTGTGTTACACTGAGGGGCGTGGCGTGTATCGGTGTGTTACAGTGAGGGGTGTGGGGTGTATCGGTGTGTGACACTGAGGGGTGTGGGGTATATCGGTGTGTTACAGTGTGGGGTGTGGGGTGTATCGGTGTGTTACTGTGAGGGGTGCGGGGTCTATCGGTGTGTTACAGTGAGGGGTGTCGTGTGTATCGGTGTGTTACAGTGAGGGGTGTGTGGTATATCAGAGTGTTACAGTGAAGTGTGTGGGGTATATCGGTGTGTTACAGTGAGGGGTGCGGGGTGTATCGGTGTGTTACAGTGAGGGGTGTGGGGTGTATCGGTGTGTTACTGTGAGGGGTGTGGGGTATATCAGTGAGTTACAGTGAGGGGTGTGGGGTGTATCGGTGTGTTACACTGAGGGGTGTGGTGTATATCGGTGTGTTACAGTGAGGGGTGTGGGGTATATCGGTGTGTTACAGTGAGGGGTGTGGGGTGTATCGGTGTGTTACAGTGAGGGGTGCGGGGTATATCCGTGTGTTACACTGAGGGGTGTGGTGTATATCGGTGTGTTACAGTGAGGGGTGTGGGGTATATCAGTGTGTTACACTGAGGGGTGTGGGGTATATCGGTGTGTTACACTGAGGGGTGTCGGGTATATCGGTGTGTTACAGTGAGGGGTGTGGGGTGTATCGGTGTGTTACAGTGAGGGGTGTGGGGTATATCGGTGTGTTACACTGAGGGGTGTGGGGTGTATCGGTGTGTTACAGTGTGGGGTGTGGGGTGTATCGGTGTGTTACAGTGAGGGGGGTGGTGTATATCGGTGTGTTACAGTGAGGGGTGTGGGGTATATCGGTGTGTTACAGTGAGGGGTGTGGGGTGTATCGGTGTGTTACAGTGAGGAGTGTGGGGTATATCGGTGTGTTACACTGAGGGGTGTGGGGTGTATCGGTGTGTTAGAGTGAGGGGTGTGGGGTATATCGGTGTGTTACAGTGAGGGGTGTGGTGTATATCGGTGTGTTACAGTGAGGGGTGTGGGGTATATCGGTGTGTTACAGTGAGGGGTGTGGGGTATATCGGTGTGTTACAGTGAGGGGTGAGGGGTGTATCGGTGTGTTACAGTGAGGGGTGTATCGGTGTGTTACACTGAGGGGTGCGGGGTATATCGGTGTGTTACAGTGAGGGGTGTGGGGAGTATCGATGTGTTACAGTTAGGGGTGCGGGGTATATCGGTGTGTTACAGTGAGGGGTGTGGTGTATATCGGTGTGTTACAGTGAGGGGTGCGGGGTATATCGGTGTGTTACAGTGAGGGGTGCGGGGTGTATCGGTGTGTTACAGTGAGGGGGGTGGTGTATATCGGTGTGTTACAGTGAGGGGTGTCGGGTTTATCGGTGTGTTACAGTGAGGGGTGTGGGGTGTATCGGTGTGTTACAGTGTGGGGTGCGGGGTGTATCGGTGTGTTACAGTGAGGGGTGTGGGGTGTATCGGTGTGTTACAGTGACGGGTGCGGGGTATATCGGTGTGTTACAGTGTGGGGTGCGGGGTGTATCGGTGTGTTACAGTGAGGGGTGCGGGGTGTATCGATGTGTTACAGCGAGGGGTGCGGGGTATATCGGTGTGTTACAGTGAGGGGTGTCGGGTTTATCGGTGTGTTACAGTGAGGGGTGTGGGGTATATCGATGTGTTACAGCGAGGGGTGCGGGGTATATCGGTGTGTTACAGTGAGGGGTGTGGGGTGTATCGGTGTGTTACAGTGAGGGGTGTGGGGTGTATCGGTGTGTTACAGTGAGGGGTGTGGGGTGTATCGGTGTGTTACAGTGAGGGGTGTGGGGTATATCGGTGTGTTACACTGAGGCGTGTGGGGTGTATCGGTGTGTTACAGTGAGGGGTGTGGGGTATATCGGTGTGTTACAGTGAGGGGTGTGGGGTATATCGGTGTGTTGCAGTGAGGGGTGCGGGGTATATTGGTGTGTTACAGTGAGGGGTGTGGGGTATATCGGTGTGTTGCAGTGAGGCGTGCGGGGTGTATCGGTGTGTTACAGTGAGGGGTGTGGGGTGTATCGGTGTGTTACAGTTAGGGGTGCGGGGTATATCGGTGTGTTACAGTGAGGGGTGTGGCCTTTATCGGTGTGTAACAGTGAGGGGTGTGGGGTGTGGGGTATATCGGTGTATTACAGTGAGGGGTGTGGGGTGTATCGGTGTGTAACAGTGAGGAGTGCGGGGTATATCGGTGTGTTACAGTGAGGGGTGTAGGGTGTATCGGTGTGTTACACTGAGGGGTGTGCGGTGTATCAGTGTGTTACACTAAGGGGTGCCGGGTGTATCGGTGTGTTACAGTGAGGGGTGTGGGGTATATCGGTGTGTTACAGTGAGGGGTGTGGGGTATATCGGTGTGTTACAGTGAGGGGTGTGGGGTATATCGGTGTGTTTCAGTGAGGGGCGTGGGGTGTATCGGTGTGTTACAGTTAGGGGTGTGGGGAGTATCGATGTGTTACAGTTAGGGGTGCGGGGTATATCAGTGTGTTACAGTGAGGGGTGTGGGGTATGTCGGTGTGTTACAGTGAGGGGTGTGGGGTATATCGGTGTGTTACAGTGAGGTGTGTGGGGTATATCGGTGTGTTGCAGTGAGGGGTGTGGGGTATATCGGTGTGTTACAGTGAGGGGTGTGGGGTATATCGGTGTGTTGCAGTGAGGGGTGTGGGGTGTATCGGTGTGTTACACTGAGGGGTGTGGGGTATATCGGTGTGTTACAGTGAGGGGTGTGGGGTGTATTGGTGTGTTACAGTGAGGGGTGTGGGGTGTATCGGTGTGTTACACTGAGGGGTGTGCGGTGTATCAGTGGGTTACACTAAGGGGTGCCGGGTGTATCGGTGTGTTACAGTGAGGGGTGTGGGGTATATCGGTGTGTTACAGTAAGGGGTGTGGGGTATATCGGTGTGTTTCAGTGAGGGGCGTGGGGTGTATCGGTGTGTTACAGTGAGGGGTGTGGGGAGTATCGATGTGTTACAGTTAGGGGTGCCGGGTGTATCGGTGTGTTACAGTGAGGGGTGTGGGGTGTATCGGTGTGTTACAGTGAGGGGTGTGGGGAGTATCGATGTGTTACAGTTAGGGGTGCCGGGTGTATCGGTGTGTTACAGTGAGGGGTGTGGTGTATATCGGTGTGTTACAGTGAGGGGTGCGGGGTGTATCGGTGTGTTACAGTGAGGGGTGTGGGGTATATCGGTGTGTTACAGTGAGGGGTGTGGGGTGTATCGGTGTGTTACAGTGAGGGGTGTGGGGAGTATCGATGTGTTACAGTTAGGGGTGCGGGGTACATCGGTGTGATACAGTGAGGGGTGTGGGGTGTATCGGTGTGTTACAGTGAGGGGTGTGGGGTGTATCGGTGTGTTACAGTGAGGGGTACGGGGTGTATCGGTGTGTTACAGTGAGGGGTGTGGGGTGTATCGGTGTGTTACAGTGAGGGGTGTGGGGTAAATCGGTGTGTTACAGTTAGGGGTGTGGGGTGTATCGGTGTGTTACAGTGAGGGGTGTGGGGTGTATCGGTGTGTTACAGTGAGGGGTGTGGGGTGTATCGGTGTGTTACAGTGAGGGGTGCCGGGTATATCGGTGTGTTCCAGTGAGGGGTGTGGGGTATATCGGTGTGTTACAGTGAGGGGTGTGTGGTATATCGGTTTGTTACAGTGAGAGGCGTGGAGTATATCGGTGTGTTACAGTGAGGGGTGTGGGCTATATCGGTGTGTTACAGTGAGGGGTGTGAGGTGTATCGGTGTGTTCCAGTGAGGGGTGCGGGGTGTATCGGTGTGTTACAGTGAGGGGGGTGGTGTATATCGGTGTGTTACAGTGAGGGGTGTGGGGTATATCGGTGTGTTGCAGTGAGGGGTGTGGGGTATATCGGTGTGTTACAGTGAGGGGTGTGGGGTGTATCGGTGTGTTACACTGAGGGGTGTGGAGTATATCTGTGTGTTACAGTGAGGGGTGTGGGGTATATCGGTGTGTTACAGTGAGGGGTGTGGGGTATATCGGTGTGTTACAGTGAGGGGTGTGGGGTATATCGGTGTGTTACAGTGAGGGGTGTGGGGTGTATCGGTGTGTTACAGTGAGGGGTCTGGGGTATATCGGTGTGTTACAGTGAGGGGTGTGGGGTGTATCGGTGTGTTACAGTGAGGGCTGTGGGGTATGTCGGTGTGTTACAGTGAGGGGTGTGGGGTGTATCGGTGTGTTACAGTGAGGGCTGTGGGGTATGTCGGTGTGTTACAGTGAGGGGTGTGGGGTGTATCGGTGTGTTACACTGAGGGGTGTGGGGTGTATCGGTGTGTTACAGTGAGGGGTGTGGGGTATATCGGTGTGTTACAGTGAGGGGTGAGGGGTGTATCGGTGTGTTACAGTGAGGGGTGTATCGGTGTGTTACACTGAGGGGTGCGGGGTATATCGGTGTGTTACAGTGAGGGGTGTGGGGAGTATCGATGTGTTACAGTTAGGGGTGCGGGGTATATCGGTGAGTTACAGTGAGGGGTGTGGGGTATATCGGTGTGTTACAGTGAGGGGTGTGGGGTATATCGGTGTGTTACAGTGAGGGGTGTGGGGTGTATCGGTGTGTTACAGTGAGGGGTGTGGGGTATATCGGTGTGTTACAGTGAGGGGCGTGGTGTATATCGGTGTGTTGCAGTGAGGGGTGCGGGGTATATTGGTGTGTTACAGTGAGGGGTGTGGGGTATATCGGTGTGTTACAGTGAGGGGTGTGGGGTGTATCGGTGTGTTACAGTGAGGGGTGCGGGTTATATCGGTGTGTTACAGTGAGGGGTGTGGGGGGTATCGGTGTGTTACAGTGAGGGGTGTGGGGTATATCGGTGTGTTACAGTGAGGTGTGTGGGGTGTATCGATGTGTTACAGTTAGGGTTGCGGGGTGTATCGGTGTGTTACAGTTAGGGGTGTGGGGAGTATCGATGTGTTACAGTTAGGGGTGTGGGGTGTATCGGTGTGTTACAGTGAGGGGTGTGGGGTGTATCGGTGTGTTACAGTTAGGGGTGTGGGGAGTATCGATGTGTTACAGTTAGGGGTGCGGGGTGTATCGGTGTGTTACAGTGAGGGGTGTGGGGAGTATCGATGTGTTACAGTTAGGGGTGCGGGGTGTATCGGTGTGTTACAGTGAGGGGTGCGGGGTGTATTGGTGTGTTACAGTGAGGGGTGCGGGGTATATCGGTGTGTTACAGTGAGGGGTGTGGAGTATATCGGTGTGTTACAGTGAGGGGTGTGGGGTATATCAGTGTGTTACAGTGAGGGGTGTGGGGTGTATCGGTGTGTTACAGTGAGGGGTGTGGGGTGTATCGGTGTGTTACAGTGAGGGGTGTGGGGTATATCGGTGTGTTACAGTGAGGGGTGTGGGGTGTATCGGAATGTTACAGTGAGGGGTGTGGGGTGTATCGGTGTGTTACAGTGAGGGGTGTGGGGTGTATCGGTGTGTTACAGTTAGGGGTGTGGGGAGTATCGATGTGTTACAGTTAGGGGTGCGGGGTGTATCGGTGTGTTACAGTGAGGGGTGTGGGGAGTATCGATGTGTTACAGTTAGGGGTGCGGGGTATATCAGTGTGTTACAGTGAGGGGTGTCGGGTGTATCGGTGTGTTACAGTGAGGGGTGTGGGGTGTAACGGTGTGTTACAGTGAGAGGTGTCAGGTGTATCGATGTGTTACAGTGAGAGGTGTGGGGTATGTCGATGTGTTACAGTGAGGGGTGTGGGGTATATCGGTGTGTTGCAGTGAGGGGTGTGGGGTATATCGGTGTGTTGCAGTGAGGGGTGTGGGGTATATCGGTGTGTTACAGTGAGGGGTGAGGGGTGTATCGGTGTGTTACACTAAGGGGCGTGGCGTGTATCGGTGTGTTACAGTGAGGGGTGTGGGGTATATCGGTGTGTTACAGTGAGGGGTGTGGGGTGTATTGGTGTGTTACAGTGAGGGGTGTGGGGTGTATCGGTGTGTTACACTGAGGGGTGTGCGGTGTATCAGTGTGTTACACTAAGGGGTGCCGGGTGTATCGGTGTGTTACAGTGAGGGGTGTGGGGTATATCGGTGTGTTACAGTGAGGGGTGTGGGGTGTATCGGTGTGTTACAGTGAGGGGTGTGTGGTATATCGGTGTGTTACAGTGAGGGGTGCGGGGTACATCGGTGTGTTACAGTGAGGGGTGTGGGGTAAATCGGTGTGTTACAGTGAGGGGTGTGGGGTATATCGGTGTGTTACAGTGAGGGGTGTGGGGTATATCGGTGTGTTACAGTGAGGGGTGTGGGGTGTATCGGTGTGTTACAGTGAGGGGTGTGGGGTAAATCGGTGTGTTACAGTGAGGGGTGTGGGGTATATCGGTGTGTTACAGTGAGGGGTGTGGGGTATATCGGTGTGTTACAGTGAGGGGTGCGGGGTGTATCAGTGTGTTACAGTGTCGGGTGCGGGGTACATCGGTGTGTTACAGTGAGGGGTGTGGGGTGTATCGGTGTGTTACAGTGAGGGGTGTGGGGTGTATCGGTGTGTTACAGTGAGGGGTGTGGGGTAAATCGGTGTGTTACAGTGAGGGGTGTGGGGTATATCGGTGTGTTACAGTGAGGGGTGTGGGGTATATGGGTGTGTTACAGTGAGGGGTGCGGGGTGTATCAGTGTGTTACAGTGTCGGGTGTGAGGTGTATCGGTGTGTTACAGTGAGGGGTGTGGGGTGTATTGGTGTGTTCCAGTGAGGGGTGTGGTGTATATCGGTGTGTTACAGTGAGGGGTGTGGGGTATATCGGTGTGTTACAGTGAGGGGTGTGGGGTATATCGGTGTGTTACAGTGAGGGTTGTGGGGTGTATCGGTGTGTTACAGTGAGTGGTGTGGGGTATATCGGTGTGTTACAGTGAGGGGTGTGGGGTGTATCGGTGTGTTCCAGTGAGGGGTGTGGGGTGTATCGGTGTGTTACAGTGAGGGGTGTGGGGTATATCGGTGTGTTACAGTGAGGGGTGTGGGGTATATCGGTGTGTTACAGTGAGGGTTGTGGGGTGTATCGGTGTGTTCCAGTGAGGGGTGTGGGGTATATCGGTGTGTTACAGTGATGGGTGTGGGGTATATCGGTGTGTTACAGTGAGGGGTGTGGGGTGTATCGGTGTGTTACAGTGAGGGGTGCGGGGTGTATCAGTGTGTTACAGTGTCGGGTGTGAGGTGTATCGGTGTGTTACAGTGAGGGGTGTGGGGTGTATTGGTGTGTTCCAGTGAGGGGTGTGGTGTATATCGGTGTGTTACAGTGAGGGGTGTGGGGTATATCGGTGTGTTACAGTGAGGGGTGTGGGGTATATCGGTGTGTTACAGTGAGGGTTGTGGGGTGTATCGGTGTGTTACAGTGAGTGGTGTGGGGTATATCGGTGTGTTACAGTGAGGGGTGTGGGGTGTATCGGTGTGTTCCAGTGAGGGGTGTGGGGTGTATCGGTGTGTTACAGTGAGGGGTGTGGGGTATATCGGTGTGTTACAGTGAGGGGTGTGGGGTATATCGGTGTGTTACAGTGAGGGTTGTGGGGTGTATCGGTGTGTTCCAGTGAGGGGTGTGGGGTATATCGGTGTGTTACAGTGATGGGTGTGGGGTATATCGGTGTGTTACAGTGAGGGGTGTGGGGTGTATCGGTGTGTTACAGTGAGGGGTGCGGGGTATATCGGTGTGTTACAGTGAGGGGTGTGGGGTATATCTGTGTGTTACAGTGAGGCGTGTGGGGTATATCGGTGTGTTACAGTGAGGGGTGTGGGGTATATCGGTGTGTTACAGTGAGGGGTGTGGGGTGTATCGGTGTGTTACAGTGAGGGGTGTGGGCTATATCGGTGTGTTACAGTGAGGGGTGTGGGGTATATCGGTGTGTTACAGTGAGGGGTGTGGGGTATATCGGTGTGTTACAGTGAGGGGTGTGGGGTGTATCGGTGTGTTACAGTGAGGGGTGTGGGGTATATCGGTGTGTTACACTGAGGCGTGTGGGGTTTATCGATGTGTTACAGTGAGGGGCGTGGTGTATATCGGTGTGTTACAGTTAGGGGTGTGGGGAGTGTCGATGTGTTACAGTTAGGGGTGCGGGGTATATCAGTGTGTTACAGTGAGGGGTGTGGGGTATATCGGTGTGTTACAGTGAGGGGTGTGGGGTGTATCGATGTGTTACAGTGAGAGGTGTGGGGTATATCGGTGTGTTACAGTGAGGGGTGTGGGGTATATCGGTGTGTTACAGTGAGGGGTGTGGGGTATATCGGTGTGTTGCAGTGAGGGGTGTGGGGTATATCGGTGTGTTGCAGTGAGGGGTGTGGGGTATATCGGTGTGTTACAGTGAGGGGTGAGGGGTGTATCGGTGTGTTACACTGAGGGGCGTGGCGTGTATCGGTGTGTTACAGTGAGGGGTGTGGGGTGTATCGGTGTGTTACAGTGAGGGGTGTGGGGTATATCGGTGTGTTACAGTGAGGGGTGTGGGGTGTATTGGTGTGTTACAGTGAGGGGTGTGGGGTGTATCGGTGTGTTACACTGAGGGGTGTGCGGTGTATCAGTGTGTTACACTAAGGGGTGCCGGGTGTATCGGTGTGTTACAGTGAGGGGTGTGGGGTATATCGGTGTGTTACAGTGAGGGGTGTGGGGTATATCGGTGTGTTTCAGTGAGGGGTGTGGGGTGTATCGGTGTGTTACAGTGAGGGGTGTGGGGTATATCGGTGTGTTACAGTGAGGGGTGTGGGGTATATCGGTGTGTTACAGTGAGGGGCGTGGGGTGTATCGGTGTGTTACAGTGAGGGATGTGGGGTGTATCGGTGTGTTACAGTGAGGGGTGCGGGGTACATCGGTGTGTTACAGTGAGGGGTGCGGGGTACATCGGTGTGTTACAGTGAGGGGTGTGGGGTGTATCGGTGTGTTACAGTGAGGGGTGTGGGGTGTATCGGTGTGTTACAGTGAGGGGTGTGGGGTATATCGGTGTGTTACAGTGAGGGGCGTGGGGTGTATCGGTGTGTTACAGTGAGGGATGTGGGGTGTATCGGTGTGTTACAGTGAGGGGTGCGGGGTACATCGGTGTGTTACAGTGAGGGGTGCGGGGTACATCGGTGTGTTACAGTGAGGGGTGTGGGGTGTATCGGTGTGTTACAGTGAGGGGTGTGGGGTAAATCGGTGTGTTACAGTGAGGGGTGTGGGGTATATCGGTGTGTTACAGTGAGGGGTGTGGGGTATATCGGTGTGTTACAGTGAGGGGTGCGGGGTGTATCAGTGTGTTACAGTGTCGGGTGTGAGGTGTATCGGTGTGTTACAGTGAGGGGTGTGGGGTGTATTGGTGTGTTACAGTGAGGGGTGTGGGGTGTATCGGTGTGTTCCAGTGAGGCGTGTGGTGTATATCGGTGTGTTACAGTGAGGGGTGTGGGGTATATCGGTGTGTTACAGTGAGGGGTGTGGGGTATATCGGTGTGTTACAGTGAGGGGTGTGGGGTGTATCGGTGTGTTCCAGTGAGGGGTGTGGGGTATATCGGTGTGTTACAGTGAGGGGTGTGGGGTATATCGGTGTGTTACAGTGAGGGGTGTGGGGTGTATCGGTGTGTTACAGTGAGGGGTGTGAGGTGTATCGGTGTGTTACAGTGAGGGGTGTGGGGTGTATCGGTGTGTTACAGTGAGGGGTGTGGAGTGTATCGGTGTGTTACAGTGAGGGGTGCGGGGTATATCGGTGTGTTACAGTGAGGGGTGTGGGGTATAGCGGTGTGTTACAGTGAGGGGTGTGGGGTTAATCGGTGTGTTACAGTGAGGGGTGTGGGGTATATCGGTGTGTTACAGTGAGGGGTGTGTGGTACATCGGTGTTTTACACTGAGGGGTGTGGGGTATATCGGTGTGTTACAGTGAGGGGTGTGGGGTATATCTGTGTGTTACAGTGAGGGGTGTGGGGTGTATCGGTGTGTTACAGTGAGGGGTGTGGGGTGTATCGGTGTGTTACAGTGAGGGGTGTGGGGTATATCGGTGTGTTACAGTGAGGGGAGTGGGGTATATCAGTGTATAACAGTGAGGGGTGTGGGGTGTATCAGTGTGTTACAGTGAGGGGTGTGGGGTCTATCAGTGTATAACAGTGAGGGGTGTGGGGTGTATCGGTGTGTTACAGCGAGGGGTGTGGGGTGTATCGGTGTGTTACAGTGAGGGGTGTGGGGTATATCGGTGTGTTACAGTGAGGGGTGCGGGGTGTATCGGTGTGTTACAGTGAGGGGTGCGGGGTGTATCGATGTGTTACAGTTAGGGGTGCGGGGTGTATCGGTGTGTTACAGTGAGGGGTGCGGGGTGTATCGGTGTGTTACAGTGAGGGGTGCGGGGTGTATCGGTGTGTTACAGTGAGGGGTGTGGGGTATATCGGTGTGTTACAGTGAGGGGTGTGGGGTATATCAGTGTATAACAGTGAGGGGTGTGGGGTGTATCGGTGTGTTACAGCGAGGGGTGTGGGGTGTATCGGTGTGTTACAGTGAGGGGTGCGGGGTGTATCGGTGTGTTACAGTGAGGGGTGTGGGGTATATCGGTGTGTTACAGTGAGGGGTGTGGGGTCTATCAGTGTATAACAGTGAGGGGTGTGGGGTGTATCGGTGTGTTACAGCGAGGGGTGTGGGGTGTATCGGTGTGTTACAGTGAGGGGTGCGGGGTGTATCGGTGTGTTACAGTGAGGGGTGTGGGGTGTATCGGTGTGTTACAGTTAGGGGTGTGGGGTGTATCGGTGTGTTACAGTGAGGGGTGCGGGGTATATCGGTGTGTTACAGTGAGGGGTGCGGGGTATATCGGTGTGTTACAGTGAGGGGTGTGGGGTATATCGGTGTGTTACAGTGAGGGGTGTGGCGTTTATCGGTGTGTAACAGTGAGGGGTGCGGGGTATATCGGTGTGTTACAGTGAGGGGTGTGGGGTATATCGGTGTATTACAGTGAGTAGTGCGGGGTATATCGGTGTGTTACAGTGAGGGGTGTGGGGTGTATCGGTGTGTTACAGTGAGGGGTGCGGGGTATATCGGTGTGTTACAGTGAGGGGTGTGGGATTTATCGGTGTGTTACAGTGAGGGGTGTGGGATTTATCGGTGTGTTACAGTGAGGGGTGTGGGGTATATCGGTGTGTTACAGTGAGGGGTGTGGGGTGTATCGGTGTGTTACAGTGAGGGGTGTGGGGTGTATCGGTGTGTTACAGTGAGGGGTGCGGGGTATATCGGTGTGTTACAGTGAGGGGTGTGGGGTATATCGGTGTGTTACAGTGAGGGGTGTGGGGTGTATCGGTGTGTTTCAGTGAGGGGCGTGGGGTGTATCGGTGTGTTACAGTGAGAGGTGTGGGGTATATCGGTGTGTCACAGTGAGGGGTGTGGGGTATATCGATGTGTTACAGTGAGGGGTGTGGGGTATATCGGTGTGTTACAGTGAGAGGTGTGGGGTATGTCGATGTGTTACAGTGAGGGGTGTGGGGTGTATCGGTGTGTTACAGTGAGGGGTGTGGGGTATATCGGTGTGTTACAGTGAGGGGTGTGGGGTATATCGGTGTGTTACAGTGAGTGGTGTGGGGTATATCGGTGTGTTGCAGTGAGGCGTGTGGGGTGTATCGGTGTGTTACAGTGAGGGGTGTGGGGTATATCGGTGTGTTGCAGTGAGGGGTGTGGGGTGTATCGGTGTGTTACAGTGAGGGGTGTGGGGTATATCGGTGTGATACAGTGAGGGATGCGGGGTGTATCGGTGTGTTACAGTGAGGGGTGTGGGGTGTATCGGTGTGTGACACTGAGGGGTGTGGGGTATATCGGTGTGTTACAGTGAGGGGTGTGGGGTGTATCGGTGTGTTACAGTGAGGGGTGCGGGGTGTATCGGTGTGATACAGTGAGGGGTGCGGGGTGTATCGGTGTGTTACAGTGAGGGGTGTGGGGTGTATCGGTGTGTGACACTGAGGGGTGTGGGGTATATCGGTGTGTTACAGTGAGGGGTGTGGGGTGTATCGGTGTGTTACAGTGAGGGGTGTGGGGTATATCGGTGTGATACAGTGAGGGGTGCGGGGTGTATCGGTGTGTTACAGTGAGGGGTGTGGGGTGTATCGGTGTGTGACACTGAGGGGTGTGGGGTATATCGGTGTGTTACAGTGAGGGGTGTGGGGTGTATCGGTGTGTTACAGTGAGGGGTGTGGGGTATATCGGTGTGTTACAGTGAGGGGTGTGGGGTATATCGGTGTGTTTCAGTGAGGGGCGTGGGGTGTATCGGTGTGTTACAGTGAGGGGTGTGGGGAGTATCGGTGTGTTGCAGTGAGGGGTGTGGGGTATATCGGTGTGTTACAGTGAGGGGTGTGGGGTATATCGGTGTGTTACAGTTAGGGGTGCGGGGTACATCGGTGTGTTACAGTGAGGGGTGTGGGGTGTATCGGTGTGTTACAGTGAGGGGTGTGGGGTGTATCGGTGTGTTACAGTAAGTGGTGTGGGGTAAATCGGTGTGTTACAGTGAGGGGTGTGAGGTATATCGGTGTGTTACAGTGAGGGGTGCGGGGTGTATCGGTGTGTTACAGTGAGGGGTGTGGGGTGTATCGGTGTGTTACAGTGAGGGGTGTGGGGTATATCGGTGTGTTACAGTGAGGCGTGTGGGGTATATCGGTGTGTTACAGTGAGGGGTGCGGGGTGTATCAGTGTGTTACAGTGTCGGGTGTGAGGTGTATCGGTGTGTTCCAGTGAGGGGTGTGGGGTATATCGGTGTGTTACAGTGAGGGGTGTGGGGTGTATCGGTGTGTTACAGTGAGGGGTGTGGGGTGTATCGGTGTGTTACAGTGAGGGTTGTGTGGTATATCGGTGTGTTACAGTGAGGGGTGTGGGGTATATCGGTGTGTTACAGTGAGGGGTGTGGGGTGTATCGGTGTGTTACAGTGAGGGGTGTGGGGTGTATCGGTGTGTTACAGTGAGGGGTGTGGGGTATATCGGTGTGTTACAGTGAGGGGTTGTGAGGTGTATCGGTGTGTTCCAGTGAGGGGTGTGGAGTATATTGGTGTGTTACAGTGAGGGGTGTGGGGTATATCGGTGTGTTACAGTGAGGGGTGTGGGGTGTATCGGTGTGTTACAGTGAGAGGCGTGGAGTATATCGGTGTGTTACAGTGAGGGGTGTGGGCTATATCGGTGTGTTACAGTGAGGGGTGTGGGGTGTATCGGTGTGTTACAGTGAGGGGTGTGGGGTGTATCGGTGTGTTACAGTGAGGGGTGTGGGGTATATCGGTGTGTTCCAGTGAGGGGTGCGGGGTGTATCGGTGTGTTACAGTGAGGGGGGTGGTGTATATCGGTGTGTTACAGTGAGGGGTGTGGGGTATATCGGTGTGTCACAGTGAGGGGTGTGGGGTATATCGGTTTGTTGCAGTGAGGGGTGTGGGGTATATCGGTGTGTTACCGTGAGGGGTGTGCGGTATATCGGTGTGTTACAGTGATGGGTGTGGGGTATATCGGTGTGTTACAGTGAGGGGTGTGGGGTGTATCGGTGTGTTCCAGTGAGGGGTGTGGTGTATATCGGTGTGTTACAGTGAGGGGTGTGGGGTGTATCGGTGTGTTACAGTGATGGGTGTGGGGTATATCGGTGTGTTACAGTGAGGGGTGTGGGGTGTATCGGTGTGTTCCAGTGAGGGGTGTGGAGTATATCGGTGTGTTACAGTGAGGGGTGTGGGGTATATCGGTGTGTTACAGTGAGGGGTGTGGGGTATATCGGTGTGTTACAGTGAGGTGTGTGGGGTGTAACCGTGTGTTACAGTGAGGGGTGTCGGGTGTATTGGTGTGTTACAGTGAGGGGTGTGGGGAGTATCGATGTGTTACAGTGAGGGGTGCGGGGTATATCGGTGTGTTACAGTGAGGGGTGTGGGGTATATCGGTGTGTTACAGTGAGGGGTGTGGGGTGTATCGGTGTGTTACAGTGAGGGGTGTGGGGTATATCGGTGTGTTACAGTGAGGGGTGTGGGGTGTATCGGTGTGTTACAGTGAGGGGTGCGGGGTATATCGGTGTGTTACAGTGAGGGGTGCGGGGTATATCGGTGTGTTACAGTGAGGGGTGTGGGGTGTATCGGTGTGTTACAGTGAGGGGTGTGGGGTATGTCGGTGTGTTACAGTGAGGGGTGTGGGGTATATCGGTGTGTTACAGTGAGGGGTGTATCGGTGTGTTACAGTGAGGGGTGTGGGGTATATCGGTGTGTTACAGTGAGGGGTGTATCGGTGTGTTACAGTGAGGGGTGTGGGGTGTATCGGTGTGTTACAGTGAGGGGTGTGGGGTATATCGGTGTGTTACAGTGAGGGGTGTGGGGAGTATCGATGTGTTACAGTTAGGGGTGCGGGGTATATCGGTGTGTTACAGTGAGGGGTGTGGCGTGTATCGCTGTGTTACAGTGTGGGGTGTGGGGTGTATCGGTGTGTTACACTGAGGGGTGTGGGGTATATCGGTGTGTTACAGTGAGGGGTGTGGGGTATATCGGTGTGTTACAGTGAGGGGTGAGGGGTGTATCGGTGTGTTACAGTGAGGGGTGTATCGGTGTGTTACACTGAGGGGTGCGGGGTATATCGGTGTGTTACAGTGAGGGGCGTGGTGTATATCGGTGTGTTACAGTGAGGGGTGTGGGGTATATCGGCGTGTTACAGTGAGGGGTGCGGGGTATATCGGTGTGTTACAGTGAGGGGTGTGGGGTGTATCGGTGTGTTACACTGAGGGGTGTGGGGTATATCGGTGTGTTACAGTGAGGGGTGTGGGGAGTATCGATGTGTTACAGTTAGGGGTGCGGGGTATATCAGTGTGTTACAGTGAGGGGTGTGGGGCATATCGGTGTGTTACACTGAGGCGTGTGGGGTGTATCGGTGTGTTACAGTGAGGGGCGTGGTGTATATCGGTGTGTTACAGTGAGGGGTGTGGGGTATATCGGCGTGTTACAGTGAGGGGTGCGGGGTATATCGGTGTGTTACAGTGAGGGGTGTGGGGTATATCGGTGTGTTGCAGTGAGGGGTGCGGGGTATATCGGTGTGTTACAGTGAGGGGTGTGGGGAGTATCGATGTGTTACAGTTAGGGGTGCGGGGTATATCGGTGTGTTACAGTGAGGGGTGCGGGGTATATCGGTGTGTTACAGTGAGGGGTGTGGGGTGTATCGGTGTGTTACAGTGAGGGGCGTGCTGTATATTGGTGTGTTACAGTGAGGGGTGTGGGGTGTATCGGTGTGTTACAGTGAGGGGTGTGGAGTATATCGGTGTGTTACAGTGAGGGGTGTGGGGTATATCGGTGTGTTACAGTGAAGTGTGTGGGGTATATCGGTGTGTTACAGTGAGGCGTGCGGGGTGTATCGGTGTGTTACAGTGAGGGGTGTGGGGTGTATCGGTGTGTTACAGTGAGGGGTGTGTGGTATATCGGTGTGTTACAGTGAGGGGTGTGGGGTATATCGGTGTGTTACAGTGAGGGGTGTGGGGTGTATTGGTGTGTTACAGTGAGGGGTGTGGGGTGTATCGGTGTGTTACAGTGAGGGGTGTGGGGTGTATCGGTGTGTTACAGTGAGGGGTGTGGGGTGTATCGGTGTGTTACAGTGAGTGGTGTGGGGTATATCGGTGTGTTACAGTGAGGGGTTGTGAGGTGTATCGGCGTGTTCCAGTGAGGGGTGTGGAGTATATCGGTGTGTTACAGTGAGGGGTGTGGGGTATATCGGTGTGTTACAGTGAGGGGTGTGGGGTGTATGGGTGTGTCACAGTGAGGGGTGTGGGGTATATCGGTGTGTTACAGTGAGGGGTGTGGGGTGTATCGGTGTGTTACAGTGAGGGGTGCGGGGTATATCGGTGTGTTACAGTGAGGGGTGCGGGGTATATCGGTGTGTTACAGTGAGGGGTGTGGGGTGTATCGGTGTGTTACAGTGAGGGGTGTGGGGTATGTCGGTGTGTTACAGTGAGGGGTGTGGGGTATATCGGTGTGTTACAGTGAGGGGTGTATCGGTGTGTTACAGTGAGGGGTGTGGGGTATATCGGTGTGTTACAGTGAGGGGTGTATCGGTGTGTTACAGTGAGGGGTGTGGGGTGTATCGGTGTGTTACAGTGAGGGGTGTGGGGTATATCGGTGTGTTACAGTGAGGGGTGTGGGGAGTATCGATGTGTTACAGTTAGGGGTGCGGGGTATATCGGTGTGTTACAGTGAGGGGTGTGGCGTGTATCGCTGTGTTACAGTGTGGGGTGTGGGGTGTATCGGTGTGTTACACTGAGGGGTGTGGGGTATATCGGTGTGTTACAGTGAGGGGTGTGGGGTATATCGGTGTGTTACAGTGAGGGGTGAGGGGTGTATCGGTGTGTTACAGTGAGGGGTGTATCGGTGTGTTACACTGAGGGGTGCGGGGTATATCGGTGTGTTACAGTGAGGGGTGTGGGGAGTATCGATGTGTTACAGTTAGGGGTGCGGGGTATATCAGTGTGTTACAGTGAGGGGTGTGGGGCATATCGGTGTGTTACACTGAGGCGTGTGGGGTGTATCGGTGTGTTACAGTGAGGGGCGTGGTGTATATCGGTGTGTTACAGTGAGGGGTGTGGGGTATATCGGCGTGTTACAGTGAGGGGTGCGGGGTATATCGGTGTGTTACAGTGAGGGGTGTGGGGTATATCGGTGTGTTGCAGTGAGGGGTGCGGGGTATATCGGTGTGTTACAGTGAGGGGTGTGGGGAGTATCGATGTGTTACAGTTAGGGGTGCGGGGTATATCGGTGTGTTACAGTGAGGGGTGCGGGGTATATCGGTGTGTTACAGTGAGGGGTGTGGGGTGTATCGGTGTGTTACAGTGAGGGGCGTGCTGTATATTGGTGTGTTACAGTGAGGGGTGTGGGGTATATCGGTGTGTTGCAGTGAGGGGTGTGGAGTATATCGGTGTGTTACAGTGAGGGGTGTGGGGTATATCGGTGTGTTACAGTGAAGTGTGTGGGGTATATCGGTGTGTTACAGTGAGGCGTGCGGGGTGTATCGGTGTGTTACAGTGAGGGGTGTGGGGTGTATCGGTGTGTTACAGTGAGGGGTGTGTGGTATATCGGTGTGTTACAGTGAGGGGTGTGGGGTATATCGGTGTGTTACAGTGAGGGGTGTGGGGTGTATTGGTGTGTTACAGTGAGGGGTGTGGGGTGTATCGGTGTGTTACAGTGAGGGGTGTGGGGTGTATCGGTGTGTTACAGTGAGGGGTGTGGGGTGTATCGGTGTGTTACAGTGAGTGGTGTGGGGTATATCGGTGTGTTACAGTGAGGGGTTGTGAGGTGTATCGGCGTGTTCCAGTGAGGGGTGTGGAGTATATCGGTGTGTTACAGTGAGGGGTGTGGGGTATATCGGTGTGTTACAGTGAGGGGTGTGGGGTGTATTGGTGTGTCACAGTGAGGGGTGTGGGGTGTATCGGTGTGTTCCAGTGAGGGGTGTGGAGTATATCGGTGTGTTACAGTGAGGGGTGTGTGGTATATCGATGTGTTACAGTGAGGGGTGTGGGGTGTATCGGTGTGTTACAGTGAGAGGCGTGGAGTATATCGGTGTGTTACAGTGAGGGGTGTGGGCTATATCGGTGTGTTACAGTGAGGGGTGTGGGGTGTATCGGTGTGTTACAGTGAGGGGTGCGGGGTGTATCGGTGTGTTCCAGTGAGGGGTGCGGGGTGTATCGGTGTGTTACAGTGAGGGGGGTGGTGTATATCGGTGTGTTACAGTGAGGGGTGTGGGGTATATCGGTGTGTCACAGTGAGGGGTGTGGGGTATATCGGTGTGTTGCAGTGAGGGGTGTGGGGTATATCGGTGTGTTACAGTGAGGGGTGTGGGGTATATCGGTGTGTTACATTGATGGGTGTGGGGTATATCGGTGTGTTACAGTGAGGGGTGTGGGGTGTATCGGTGTGTTCCAGTGAGGGGTGTGGGGTATATCGGTGTGTTACAGTGAGGGGTGCGGGGTGTATCGGTGTGTTACAGTGAGGGGTGTGGGGTGTATCGGTGTGTTACAGTGAGGGGTGTGGGGTATATCAGTGTGTTACAGTGAGGGGTGCGGGGTGTATCGGTGTGTTACAGTGAGGGGTGTGGGGTATATCGGTGTGTTACAGTGTGGGGTGTGGGGTATATCGGTGTGTTACAGTGAGGGGTGTGGGGTGTATCGGTGTGTTACAGTGAGGGGTGTGGGGTGTATCGGTGTGTTACAGTGAGGGGTGTGGGGTATATCGGTGTGTTACAGTGAGGGGTGTGGGGTATAACGGTGTGTTACAGTGAGGGGTGTGGGGTGTATTGGTGTGTTACAGTGAGGGGTGTGGGGTATATCGGTGTGTTACAGCGAGGGGTGCGGGGTATATCGGTGTGTTACACTGAGGGGTGTGGGGTGTATCGGTGTGTTACAGTGATGGGTATGGGGTATATCGGTGTGTTACAGTGAGGGGTGTGGGGTGTATCGGTGTGTTCCAGTGAGGGGTGTGGAGTGTATCGGTGTGTTACAGTGAGGGGTGTGGGGTATATCGGTGTGTTACAGTGAGGGGTGTGGGGTATATCGGTGTGTTACAGTGAGGGGTGTGGGGTATATCGGTGTGTTACAGTGAGGGGTGTGGGGTGTATCGGTGTGTTACAGTGAGGGGTGTGGGGTATATCGGTGTGTTACAGTGAGGGGTGTGGGGTGTATCGGTGTGTTCCAGTGAGGGGTGTGGAGTGTATCGGTGTGTTACAGTGAGGGGTGTGGGGTATATCGGTGTGTTACAGTGAGGGGTGTGGGGTATATCGGTGTGTTACAGTGAGGGGTGTGGGGTATATCGGTGTGTTACAGTGAGGGGTGTGGGGTGTATCGGTGTGTTACAGTGAGGGGTGTATCGGTGTGTTACAGTGAGGGGTGTGGGGTGTATCGGTGTGTTACAGTGAGGGGTGTGGGGTATATCGGTGTGTCACACTGAGGGGTGTGGGGTGTATCGGTGTGTTACAGTGAGTGGTGTGGGGTGTATCGGTGTGTTACAGTGAGGGGTGTGTGGTATATCGGTGTGTTACAGTGAGAGGCGTGGAGTATATCGGTGTGTTACAGTGAGGGGTGTGGGCTATATCGGTGTGTTACAGTGAGGGGTGTGGGGTGTATCGGTGTGTTACAGTGAGGGGTGCCGGGTGTATCGGTGTGTTACAGTGAGGGGTTTGGTGTATATCGGTGTGTTCCAGTGAGGGGTGTGGGGTGTATCGGTGTGTTTCAGTGAGGGGCGTGGGGTGTATCGGTGTGTTACAGTGAGGGGTGTGGGGTGTATCGGTGTGTTACAGTGAGGGGTGTGGGGTATATCGGTGTGTTTCAGTGAGGGGCGTGGGGTGTATCGGTGTGTTACAGTGAGGGGTGTGGGGAGTATCGATGTGTTACAGTTAGGGGTGCGGGGTACATCGGTGTGTTACAGTGAGGGGTGTGGGGTGTATCGGTGTGTTACAGTGAGGGGTGTGGGGTGTATCGGTGTGTTACAGTGAGGGGTGTGAGGTATATCGGTGTGTTACAGTGAGGGGTGTGGGGTATATCGGTGTGTTACAGTGAGGGGTGTGGGGTATATCGGTGTGTTAGAGTGAGGGGTGTGGGGTATATCGGTGTGTTCCAGTGAGGGG
>NW_026728497.1:0-10000 GCF_030684315.1 Stegostoma tigrinum | reverse complement strand
TCCCTGAGAGAGAGAGAGAGGGGGGGGACTGAGAGACACCAGCCAGTGTACAGATATCTCCCTGAGAGAGAGAGGGGGGGGGACTGAGAGACACCAGTCAGTGTACAGATATCTCCCTGAGAGAGAGAGAGAGAGGGGGGACTGAGAGACACCAGTCAGTGTACAGATATCTCCCTGAGAGAGAGAGGGGGGGGGACTGAGAGACACCAGTCAGTGTACAGATATCTCCCTGAGAGAGAGAGGGGGGGGGACTGAGAGACACCAGTCAGTGTACAGATATCTCCCTGAGAGAGAGAGAGAGGGGACTGAGAGACACCAGTCAGTGTACAGATATCTCCCTGAGAGAGAGAGAGAGGGGGGACTGAGAGAAACCAGTCAGTGTACAGATATCTCCCTGAGAGAGAGAGAGGGGACTGAGAGACACCAGTCAGTGTACAGATATCTCCCTGAGAGAGAGGGGGGGACTGAGAGACACCAGTCAGTGTACAGATATCTCCCAGAGAGAGAGAGAGAGGGGGGACTGAGAGACACCAGTCAGTGTACAGATATCTCCCTGAGAGAGAGGGGGGGACTGAGAGACACCAGTCAGTGTACAGATATCTCCCTGAGAGAGAGAGAGAGGGGACTGAGAGACACCAGTCAGTGTACAGATATCTCCCTGAGAGAGAGAGAGAGGGGGGACTGAGAGACACCAGTCAGTGTACAGATATCTCCCTGAGAGAGAGAGAGAGGGGGGACTGAGAGACACCAGTCAGTGTACAGATATCTCCCTGAGAGAGAGAGAGAGGGGGGACTGAGAGACACCAGTCAGTGTACAGATATCTCCCTGAGAGAGAGAGGGGGGGACTGAGAGACACCAGTCAGTGTACAGATATCTCCCTGAGAGAGAGAGGGGACTGAGAGACACCAGTCAGTGTACAGATATCTCCCTGAGAGAGTGAGAGAGGGGACTGAGAGACACCAGTCAGTGTACAGATACCTCCCTGAGAGAGAGAGAGGTGGGGGGACTGAGAGACACCAGTCAGTGTACAGATATCTCCCTGAGAGAGAGAGAGGGGGGGACTGAGAGACACCAGTCAGTGTACAGATATCTACCTGAGAGAGAGAGGGGGGACTGAGAGACACCGGTCAGTTTACAGATATCTCCCTGAGAGAGAGGGGGGGGGACTGAGAGACACCAGTCAGTGTACAGATATCTCCCTGAGAGAGAGAGAGAGAGGGGGACTGAGAGACACCAGTCAGTGTACAGATATCTCCCTGAGAGAGAGAGGGGGGGGGGACTGAGAGACACCAGTCAGTGTACAGATATCTCCCTGAGAGAGGGGGGGACTGAGAGACACCAGTCAGTGTACAGATATCTCCCTGAGAGAGAGAGAGAGAGGGGGACTGAGAGACACCAGTCAGTGTACAGATATCTCCCTGAGAGAGAGAGGGGGGGGGACTGAGAGACACCAGTCAGTGTACAGATATCTCCCTGAGAGAGAGAGAGAGGGGGGACTGAGAGACACCAGTCAGTGTACAGATATCTCCCTGAGAGAGAGAGGGGGGGGGACTGAGAGACACCAGTCAGTGTACAGATATCTCCCTGAGAGAGAGAGAGGGGGGACTGAGAGACACCAGTCAGTGTACAGATATCTCCATGAGAGAGAGAGGGGACTGAGAGACACCAGTCAGTGTACAGATATCTCCCTGAGTGAGAGAGGAGGGGACTGAGAGACACCAGTCAGTGTACAGATATCTCCCTGAGAGAGAGAGAGAGAGGGGACTGAGAGACACCAGTCAGTGTACAGATATCTCCCTGAGAGAGAGAGGGGGGACTGAGAGACACCAGTCAGTGTACAGATATCTCCCTGAGAGAGAGAGAGAGAGGGGGGGGACTGAGAGACACCAGTCAGTGTACAGACATCTCCCTGAGAGAGAGGGGGGGGACTGAGAGACACCAGTCAGTGTACAGATATCTCCCTGAGAGAGAGAGAGGGGGGACTGAGAGACACCAGTCAGTGTACAGATATCTCCCTGAGAGAGAGAGAGAGAGGGGACTGAGAGACACCAGTCAGTGTACAGATATCTCCCTGAGAGAGAGAGAGAGGGGGGACTGAGAGACACCAGTCAGTGTCCAGATATCTCCCTGAGAGAGAGAGAGAGGGGGGACTGAGAGACACCAGTCAGTGTACAGGTATCTCCCTGAGAGAGAGCGGGGGACTGAGAGACACCAGTCAGTGTACAGATATCTCCCTGAGAGAGAGATGGGGGGGACTGAGAGACACCAGTCAGTGTACAGATATCTCCCTGAGAGAGAGAGAGAGGGGGGGGACTGAGAGACACCAGCCAGTGTACAGATATCTCCCTGAGAGAGAGAGGGGGGGGGACTGAGAGACACCAGTCAGTGTACAGATATCTCCCTGAGAGAGAGAGAGAGGGGGGACTGAGAGACACCAGTCAGTGTACAGATATCTCCCTGAGAGAGAGAGGGGGGACTGAGAGACACCAGTCAGTGTACAGATATCTCCCTGAGAGAGAGAGGGGACTGAGAGACACCAGTCAGTGTACAGATATCTCCCTGAGAGAGAGAGAGAGAGGGGGGACTGAGAGACACCAGTCAGTGTACAGATATCTCCCTGAGAGAGTGAGAGAGGGGACTGAGAGACACCAGTCAGTGTACAGATACCTCCCTGAGAGAGAGAGAGGTGGGGGGACTGAGAGACACCAGTCAGTGTACAGATATCTCCCTGAGAGAGAGAGAGGGGGGGACTGAGAGACACCAGTCAGTGTACAGATATCTACCTGAGAGAGAGAGGGGGGGACTGAGAGACACCGGTCAGTTTACAGATATCTCCCTGAGAGAGAGGAGGGGGGACTGAGAGACACCAGTCAGTGTACAGATATCTCCCTGAGAGAGAGAGAGAGAGGGGGACTGAGAGACACCAGTCAGTGTACAGATATCTCCCTGAGAGAGAGAGGGGGGGGGACTGAGAGACACCAGTCAGTGTACAGATATCTCCCTGAGAGAGGGGGGGACTGAGAGACACCAGTCAGTGTACAGATATCTCCCTGAGAGAGAGAGAGAGAGGGGGACTGAGAGACACCAGTCAGTGCACAGATATCTCCCTGAGAGAGAGAGGGGGGGGGACTGAGAGACACCAGTCAGTGTACAGATATCTCCATGAGAGAGAGAGGGGACTGAGAGACACCAGTCAGTGTACAGATATCTCCCTGAGTGAGAGAGGAGGGGACTGAGAGACACCAGTCAGTGTACAGATATCTCCCTGAGAGAGAGATGGGGGGGACTGAGAGACACCAGTCAGTGTACAGATATCTCCCTGAGAGAGAGAGAGGGGGGGACTGAGAGACACCAGTCAGTGTACAGATATCTCCCTGAGAGAGAGAGAGAGGCGGGGGACTGAGAGACACCAGTCAGTGTACAGATATCTCCCTGAGAGAGAGAGGGGGGGGACTGAGAGACACCAGTCAGTGTACAGATATCTCCCTGAGAGAGAGAGGGGGACTGAGAGACACCAGTCAGTGTACAGATATCTCCCTGAGAGAGAGAGAGGGGGACTGAGAGACACCAGTCAGTGTACAGATATCTCCCTGAGAGAGAGAGAGAGGGGGGGACTGAGAGACACCAGTCAGTGTACAGATATCTCCCTGAGAGAGAGAGGGGGGGGGACTGAGAGACACCAGTCAGTGTACAGATATCTCCCTGAGAGAGAGAGAGAGAGGGGGGACTGAGAGACACCAGTCAGTGTACAGATATCTCCCTGAGAGAGAGAGGGGGGGGGACTGAGAGACACCAGTCAGTGTACAGATATCTCCCTGAGAGAGAGAGAGAGGGGACTGAGAGACACCAGTCAGTGTACAGATATCTCCCTGAGAGAGAGAGAGAGGGGGGACTGAGAGAAACCAGTCAGTGTACAGATATCTCCCTGAGAGAGAGAGAGGGGACTGAGAGACACCAGTCAGTGTACAGATATCTCCCTGAGAGAGAGGGGGGGACTGAGAGACACCAGTCAGTGTACAGATATCTCCCAGAGAGAGAGAGAGAGGGGGGACTGAGAGACACCAGTCAGTGTACAGATATCTCCCTGAGAGAGAGGGGGGACTGAGAGACACCAGTCAGTGTACAGATATCTCCCTGAGAGAGAGAGAGAGGGGACTGAGAGACACCAGTCAGTGTACAGATATCTCCCTGAGAGAGAGAGAGGGGGGACTGAGAGACACCAGTCAGTGTACAGATATCTCCCTGAGAGAGGAGAGAGAGGGGGGGACTGAGAGACACCAGTCAGTGTACAGATATCTCCCTGAGAGAGAGAGAGAGGGGGGACTGAGAGACACCAGTCAGTGTACAGATATCTCCCTGAGAGAGAGAGGGGGGACTGAGAGACACCAGTCAGTGTACAGATATCTCCCTGAGAGAGAGAGGGGACTGAGAGACACCAGTCAGTGTACAGATATCTCCCTGAGAGAGAGAGAGAGAGGGGGGACTGAGAGACACCAGTCAGTGTACAGATATCTCCCTGAGAGGAGTGGAGAGAGGGGACTGAGAGACACCAGTCAGTGTACAGATACTCCCTGAGAGAGAGAGAGGTGGGGGGACTGAGAGACACCAGTCAGTGTACAGATATCTCCCTGAGAGAGAGAGAGGGGGGGACTGAGAGACACCAGTCAGTGTACAGATATCTCCCTGAGAGAGAGAGAGAGGGGGGACTGAGAGACACCAGTCAGTGTACAGATATCTCCCTGAGAGAGAGAGAGGGGGGACTGAGAGACACCAGTCAGTGTACAGATATCTACCTGAGAGAGAGAGGGGGGACTGAAGACACCGGTCAGTTTACAGATATCTCCCTGAGAGAGAGGGGGGGGACTGAGAGACACCAGTCAGTGTACAGATATCTCCCTGAGAGAGAGAGAGAGAGGGGGACTGAGAGACACCAGTCAGTGTACAGATATCTCCCTGAGAGAGAGAGAGGGGGACTGAGAGACACCAGTCAGTGTACAGATATCTCCTGAGAGAGAGAGGGGGGGGACTGAGAGACACCATTCAGTGTACAGATATCTCCCTGAGAGAGGGGGGGACTGAGAGACACCAGTCAGTGTACAGATATCTCCCTGAGAGAGAGAGAGAGAGGGGGACTGAGAGACACCAGTCAGTGTACAGATATCTCCCTGAGAGAGAGAGGGGGGGACTGAGAGACACCAGTCAGTGTACAGATATCTCCCTGAGAGAGAGAGAGAGGGGGGACTGAGAGACACCAGTCAGTGTACAGATATCTCCCTGAGAGAGAGAGGGGGGGGGACTGAGAGACACCAGTCAGTGTACAGATATCTCCCTGAGAGAGAGAGAGGGGGGACTGAGAGACACCAGTCAGGTGTACAGATATCTCCCTGAGAGAGAGAGAGAGTTGGGGGACTGAGAGACACCAGTCAGTGTACAGATATCTCCCTGAGAGAGAGAGGGGGGTGGGACTGAGAGACACCAGTCAGTGTACAGATATCTCCCTGAGAGAGAGAGGGGGGGACTGAGAGACACCAGTCAGTGTACAGATATCTCCCTGAGAGAGAGAGAGAGAGTTGGGGGACTGAGAGACACCAGTCAGTGTGCAGATATCTCCCTGAGAGAGAGAGGGGGGGGGGACTGAGAGACACCAGTCAGTGTACAGATATCTCCCTGAGAGAGAGAGGGGGGACTGAGAGACACCAGTCAGTGTACAGATAGTCTCCCTGAGAGAGAGAGGGGGTACTGAGAGACACCAGTCAGTGTACATATATCTCCCTGAGAGAGAGAGAGAGAGGAGACTGAGAGACACCAGTCAGTGTACAGATATCTCCCTGAGAGAGAGAGAGAGGGGACTGAGAGACACAGTCAGTGTACAGATATCTCCCTGAGAGAGAGAGAGGGGGGACTGAGAGACACCAGTCAGTGTACAGATATCTCCCTGAGAGAGAGAGGGGGGGACTGAGAGACACCAGTCAGTGTACAGATATCTCCCTGAGAGAGAGAGAGAGAGGGGGGACTGAGAGACACCAGTCAGTGTACAGATATCTCCCTGAGAGAGAGAGAGAGGGGGACTGAGAGACACCAGTCAGTGTACAGATATCTCCCTGAGAGAGAGAGGACTGAGAGACACCAGTCAGTGTACAGATATCTCCCTGAGAGAGAGAGAGAGTGGGGACTGAGAGACACCAGTCAGTGTACAGATATCTCCCTGAGAGAGAGAGAGGGGACTGAGAGACACCAGTCAGTGTACAGATATCTCCCTGAGAGAGAGAAGGGGGGTACTGAGAGACACCAGTCAGTGTACAGATATCTCCCTGAGTGAGAGAGGGGGGGGGACTGAGAGACACCAGTCAGTGTACAGATATCTCCCTGAGAGAGAGAGGACTGAGAGACACCAGTCAGTGTACAGATATCTCCCTGAGAGAGAGAGAGAGTGGGGACTGAGAGACACCAGTCAGTGTACAGATATCTCCCTGAGAGAGAGAGAGGGGACTGAGAGACACCAGTCAGTGTACAGATATCTCCCTGAGAGAGAGAAGGGGGGTACTGAGAGACACCAGTCAGTGTACAGATATCTCCCTGAGTGAGAGAGGGGGGGGGACTGAGAGACACCAGTCAGTGTACAGATATCTCCCTGAGAGAGAGAGAGGGGGGACTGAGAGACACCAGTCAGTGTACAGATATCTCCCTGAGAGAGAGAGAGAGAGGAGACTGAGAGACACCAGTCAGTGTACAGATATCTCCCTGAGAGAGAGAGGAGAGGGGACTGAGAGACACAGTCAGTGTACAGATATCTCCCTGAGAGAGAGAGAGGGGGGGACTGAGAGACACCAGTCAGTGGTACAGATATCTCCCTGAGAGAGAGAGGGGGGGACTGAGAGACACCAGTCAGTGTACAGATATCTCCCTGAGAGAGAGAGAGAGAGGGGGACTGAGAGGGACACCAGTCAGTGTACAGATATCTCCCTGAGAGAGAGAGAGAGGGGGACTGAGAGACACCAGTCAGTGTACAGATATCTCCCTGAGAGAGAGAGGACTGAGAGACACCAGTCAGTGTACAGATATCTCCCTGAGAGAGAGAGAGAGTGGGGACTGAGAGACACCAGTCAGTGTACAGATATCTCCCTGAGAGAGAGAGAGGGGACTGAGAGACACCAGTCAGTGTACAGATATCTCCCTGAGAGAGAGAAGGGGGGTACTGAGAGACACCAGTCAGTGTACAGATACTCCCTGAGTGAGAGAGGGGGGGGGACTGAGAGACACCAGTCAGTGTACAGATATCTCCCTGAGAGAGAGAGGACTGAGAGACACCAGTCAGTGTACAGATATCTCCCTGAGAGAGAGAGAGAGTGGGGACTGAGAGACACCAGTCAGTGTACAGATATCTCCCTGAGAGAGAGAGAGGGGACTGAGAGACACCAGTCAGTGTACAGATATCTCCCTGAGAGAGAGAAGGGGGGTACTGAGAGACACCAGTCAGTGTACAGATATCTCCCTGAGTGAGAGAGGGGGGGGGACTGAGAGACACCAGTCAGTGTACAGATATCTCCCTGAGAGAGAGAGAGGGGGGACTGAGAGACACCAGTCAGTGTACAGATATCTCCCTGAGAGAGAGAGAGAGAGGAGGACTGAGAGACACCAGTCAGTGTACAGATATCTCCCCGAGAGAGAGAGAGGGGGGACTGAGAGACACAGTCTTTGTACAGAGATGTGTGTGTGAGTTTGTGTGGAGAGCATTGTACAACATTTGTAAACATGGACAGTAGTAACCACGCTCCCTGACTGTGGACCACGTCTGAGTCTTGACTGGCCATGTATCCGCTCCCAGCTCAGCATCACACCCAAGACCCAGTGTCTCTCTGCTCATGTAATCCAGCTCCCTCACGCAGTCACTCACTATCCCCTCACCCCGCTCCCTCAGCCCTGACCCTCCGACAGAGCCCGCTCCCTCAGCCTGACCCTCCGACAGAGCCCGCTCCCTCAGCACTGACCCTCCGACAGTGCCCGCTCCCTCAGCGCTGACCCTCCGACAGTGCCCGCTCCCTCAGCCCTGACCCTCCGACAGAGCCCGCTCCCTCAGCCCTGACCCTCCGACAGAGCCCCGCTCCCTCAGCACTGACCCTCCGACAGAGCCCGCTCCCTCAGCACTGACCCTCCGACAGTGCCGCTCCCTCAGCACTGACCCTCCGACAGTGCCCACTCCCTCAGCACTGACCCTCCGACAGAGCCCGCTCCCTCAGCACTGACCCTCCGACAGTGCCCCGCTCCCTCAGCCCTGACCCTCGACAGTGCCCGCTCCCTCAGCACTGACCCTCCGACAGTGCCCGCTCCCTCAGCCCTGACCCTCCGACAGTGCCCCGCTCCCTCAGCCCTGACCCTCCGACAGTGCCCGCTCCCTCAGCCCTGACCCTCCGACAGTCCACGCTCCCTCAGCACTGACCTCCGACAGTGCCCCGCTCCCTCAGCCCTGACCCTCCGACAGTGCCCGCTCCCTCAGCCCTGACCCCTCCGACAGTGCCCGCTCCCTCAGCACTGACCCTCCGACAGTGCCCGCTCCCTCAGCCCTGACCCTCCGACTGTGCCCGCTACCTCAGCACTGACCCTCCGACAGTGCCCGCTCCTCAGCACTGACCATCCGACAGTGCCCCGCTCCCTCAGCACTGACCCTCCGACAGTGCCCGCTCCCTCAGCCCTGACCCTCCGACAGTGCCCGCTACCTCAGCACTGACCCTCCGACAGTGCCCTCTCCCTCAGCCCTGACCCCTCCGACAGTACCCGCTCCCTCAGCGCTGACCCTCCGACAGTGCCCACTCCCTCAGCACTGACCCTCCGACAGTGCCCGCTCCCTCAGCACTGACCCTCCGACAGTGCCCGTTCCCTCAGCGCTGACCCTCCAAGAGTACCCACTCCCTCAGCACTGACCCTCCGACAGTGCCCACTCCCTCAGCACTGACCCTCCGACAGTACCCCCTGCCTCAGTACTGACCCTCCGACAGTGCCCACTCCCTCAGCACTGACCCTCCGACAGTGCCCACTCCCTCAGCGCTGACCCTCTGACAGTGCCCACTGCCTCAGTACTGACCCTCCAACAGTGCCCGCTCCCTCAGCGCTGACCCTCCGACAGTGCCCCCTCACTCCCTCGGCACTGACCCTCGACAGTGCCCCCTCACTCCCTCGGCACTGACCCTCCGACAGTATGCGCTCCCTCGGCGCTGGTTGCTCCCTGCCTACCGCCGCTCACCCCTCCCAATTGGCCAGTCAACGTCTGGGGGTCCTGAGGTCAACTGCGCGAACATGGCATGTGCCACCCTCCCCAGATTCCCCAGTCCACCAAAAAAATACCCCTGAGCCCCTCAGGCCATGTGAGCCCCTCTCTGTCTGTTGGAGAGCGGGAGGCGGTCGGGAACTAGGCCTCAGGCTTCGGGAGTAGGCCTGGAATTTAGGCCCGAGTGGGAAGCGCGGACGGAGCGGTGGGGCAGGGGGAGCGGTGTCCCAGGGTTGAGGGGAGGGCACGGAGAGGAGGCGCGTTGTGGCGGGGTCGGTGGCGGGGGGGCATTATTTCTGTCTGAGCCTCACTGTCTGCTTGGCTCTGGGCGATGGAGGCAGGCTTTTGGGGGAGGGCGGTGGGCCTGCGCGCCGAGAGATCAGTTTAACTGTGACAGCGTCGGATTTTCATTTCCTGTGAGGGTCAGAGTGCGGTTTTCCAGACCCACAGCACTCGGATAATCTGCTCCGGCAGTTGGCAGCCCAGAAGGAAAACACTCAATACGGGATCAACTTCCGAGAGGGGAGAGATACCGCGGGAGAGGGAGGGAGAGGGAGAGGGGAGAGATACCGCGGGAGAGGGAGGGAAAGGGGAGAGATACCGCGGGAGAGGGAGAGGGAGACGAGGGGGAGAGAGATACCGCAGGAGAGGGAGGGAGGGAGAGGGAGGGAGAGGGGAGAGATACCGCAGGAGAGGGAGGGAGGAGAGAGGGAGGGAGAGGGGAGAGATACCGCAGG
>NW_026728496.1:0-47861 GCF_030684315.1 Stegostoma tigrinum | reverse complement strand
TTCCTGCTTTGTTATTTTACTTTCTTTACATCTAAGCTTCTTTCAATGTTGTTACATCGTTTTCTGTCCCTTCTTTCATTCTTTCTTTCTTCGTGCATATTTTCTTCATTTCTTTCTGTCTTTCTTTCTTTCTTGATTTCGTTCTTCCTTTATGTCTTTCCTTCTTTTTTAATTTTTCAGACCTTACTTCTAATTTCCTTTCCAATACTTGTCTGACCTCATTTTCCCCTCTCATTCATTCTTTCTTTCTTATCCAGTACATTTTTTGAGAATTCTTTCTGTCATTCTTTATTCTTTCCTTCTATCCTTCAATATTTGAGCAATTATTTTTCTATTGAACTTGCTGTCTTTCAATTATCAAATCATTCTTTCTGATATTCATTCTTTCTTCCTTTCTTTCTGACTTTCATTTCTTTATTATCAATTTTTTATTTCCTTTTGATCATTCTTTCTTTCATTCCTATTTAATTCAATGGACATTTTTCATCCTTTCTCCCTTTCATTCTTCTTTCTTTCTTTCACTTATCCCTTGTATATTTCTTTCTTTCTTCATTTTATTCTGAAGAGCAGTTTTCATTCTAGCTTACTACAATTTTTTGTTTCTTTTCTGTGTTTCCTTCTGCCTTTATTTCTGACTTTTATTCTATCTTTCTTTTGGTCTTTCTTCCTTCCTTCCCACACTTCATTATTTCTGCCTTTCTTTACTAATTTATGGCAGAGTTATTTGGACTTGCATTCAATTTTTTTCCTATTTTATTTCTTTTTTCTTTCGTTCTTTCTTCCTTGAATTCTATCTTCCATTCTTTTCAGGTTTCTTTCATTCTTTATTTATTTAATTATTTATTTATTTCCACCTTTCTTTCTTTCTTTCATTTGCTGTTTCTTGCTTGCAAATTTTCATTTCGTTTCCTTCCATCTTTCGTTCCTTCTGATCTGATTTCGTTTTTTTATTGCTTTCATCAATACTTCTTTCTATTTAAGATCATTTTTCTTTCATTCATTCTTTATTTCTTTTTCCTTTCTGTCTTTTTTTTCTCTGTTTCTCTCTTTCTTTCTTCCCATTTTTCTTTCTTTCTATCCTTCTTTCTTTCTTTCTTTCTTTCTTTCTTTTATTTCTCTCTGCCCTTCAGCCTTTCTGCCCCACTATCTTTCTGCCCTTCTGTCTTTCTTCCTCTCTTTTCTTGCATTTTTCTTTTTTCCCCAGGTTATTCCTACATTTTTATAAGACCATATAACATGGGAGTGAAAGTAAGGCCATTCAGCCATCAGGTCCACTCTGCCATCTAAATCATCGCTGTTGGTCTTTTCAGATACACTTCCCTGCACTCTCCCTGTACGTAGCCCTAGATTCTTTCCGTGATTAAGAATTTGTTGATCTCTACCTTGAAGGCACCCATTGTCGTGGCATCCACTGCACTCCGTGGCAATGAATTCCACCACTCTCTGGCTGAAGAAATGTCGTCTCATTTCAGTTTGAAATTTACCTCCTCCAATTTTAAGGCTGTGCCCAAGCGTCCAAGTCTCCCTGCCTAACGGAAACAACTTCCTCGTGTCCACCCTTTCTAAATCATACATTATCTTGTAAGTTTCTGTTAGATCTCCCCTCAATCTTCAAAACTCTACTGAGTACAATCCCAGGATCTTAAGCCATTCATCATACGTTAAACGTACAATTCCAAGTATCATCTGTGTGATTCTACATTGGACATGCTCCAGGGCTAGTATCTCCTTCCTGCTTTTCATTCTTTCCTCAATTCTTTCTTTCTACTTTATAAGTTTTTTTATCTTTCATTCTTTCTTTAATTCTTTGTATCATTCTAGCGATCTGTCGAACTTTCTTTATTTCTTTCCTATTTAATTTCATGGAGATTTTCCTTTCCTTCTTCGTTTCATTCTATTTTCTTTCTTTCTTCCTTTTATTTATTGATTTCTTTCTTTCCTCTTTAAATTTTAAGAACACTTCTTTCTATCATTCTTTCTTTCTTTGTACAGCTTTTCTTTATTTCTTTCATTCTGTCTTTCTTTCTTACTTTCACTCTTTCTTTCTGCCGTTCCTTCTTGTTATTTTTCGTTCTTTACTTCTAATTTTCCATTCAAAGGTATTTCATTGGTTCTTTTTCCTAATTTTGTTGTTTCTTTCTTTTTTTTATATTTTCCTTCACTTCTTTCCTTCTTTCGTTCTACTATATTTTTCTTCAATTCTTTCTGTCATTCTTTAGTTTTACTTTCTTTCCTTCATTGTTTTAAGAATTTTCATTCATTTGAACTCAATTTCTTCCTGTTTTCCAATCTTTCTTTCTGCCATTCTTTCTTTCTTACCTGTATTTTGTTTCAGATCAGTCGTTTTTCTTCCATTTGATCTTTCTTTCTTTCTTTCTTTCTTTCATTCAACTTAATTTCGTGGAGATTTTTCTTTCATTCTTTCTTTCATTCTTCTTTCCTTCTTGCATTCTTTAATTCCTGTTCATTTATTTTTCTGTCTTCCTTTCAATTTTTAAGAACTGATTTCTATCTTTCTTTGTAAAAGTTTTCATTCTTTCTTTCTTACTCACTTTCATTTTTTCCTTCTGTATTTCCTGCTTTGTTATTTTACTTTCTTTACATCTAAGCTTCTTTCAATGTTGTTACATCGTTTTCTGTCCCTTCTTTCATTCTTTCTTTCTTCGTGCATATTTTCTTCATTTCTTTCTGTCTTTCTTTCTTTCTTGCTTTCGTTCTTCCTTTCTGTCGTTCCTTCTTTTTTAATTTTTCAGACCTTCTAATTTCCTTTCCAATTCTTATCTGACGTCATTTTCCCCTCTCATTCATTCTTTCTTTCTTATCCAGTACATTTTTTGAGAATTCTTTCTGTCATTCTTTATTCTTTCCTTCTATCCTTCAATATTTGAGCAATTATTTTTCTATTGAACTTGCTGTCTTTCAATTATCAAATCATTCTTTCTGATATTCATTCTTTCTTCCTTTCTTTCTGACTTTCATTTCTTTATTATCAATTTTTTATTTCCTTTTGATCATTCTTTCTTTCATTCCTATTTAATTCAATGGACATTTTTCTTTCTTTCTCCCTTTCATTCTTCTTTCTTTCTTTCACTTATCCCTTGTATATTTCTTTCTTTCTTCATTTTATTCTGAAGAGCAGTTTTCATTCTAGCTTTCTACAATTTTTTGGTTCTTTTCTGTGTTTCCTTCTGCCTTTATTTCTGACTTTTGTTCTATCTTTCTTTTGGTCTTTCTTCCTTCCTTCCCACACTTCATTATTTCTGCCTTTCTTTTCTAATTTATGGCAGAGTTATTTGGACTTGCATTCAATTTTTTTCCTTTTTTATTTCTTTCTTCTTTCGCTCTTTCTTCTTTGAATTCTATCTTCCATTCTTTTCAGGTTTCTTTCATTCTTTATTTATTGATTTATTTATTTATTTCCATCTTTCTTTCTTTCTTTCATTTTCTGTTACTTGCTTGCAAATTTTCCTTCCGTTTCCTTCCATCTTTCGTTCCTTCTGATCTGATTTCGTTTTTTTCATTGCTTTCATCAATGCTTCTTTCTATTTAAGATCATTTTTCTTCCATTCATTCTTTATTTCTTTTTCCTTCCTGACTTTTTTTCCCTGTTTCTCTCTTTCTTTCTTTCCTTCTTTCTTTCTTTCTGGCTTTCTTTCTTTCTGGCTTTCTTTCTTTCTTTCTTTCTTTCTTTTATTTCTCTCTGCCCTTCAGCCTTTCTGCACCACTATCTTTCTGCCCTTCTGTCTTTCTTCCTCTCTTTTCTTGCATTTTTCTTTTTTCCCCAGGTTATTCCTACATTTTTATAAGACCATAAAACATGGGAGTGAAAGTAAGGCCATTCAGCCATCAGGTCCACTCTGCTTTCTAAATCATTGCTGTTGGTCTTTTCAGATACACTTCCCTGCACTCTCCCTGTACGTAGCCCTAGATTTTTTCCGTGATTAAGAATTTGTTGATCTCTACCTTGAAGGCACCCATTGTCCCGGCCTCCACTGCACTCCGTGGCAATGAATTCCACCGGTCCACCACTCTCTGGCTGAAGAAATGTCGTCTCATTTCAGTTTTAAATTTACCTCCTCTAATTTTAAGGCTGTGCCCAAGGGTCCAAGTCTCCCTGCCTAATGGAAACAACTTCCTTGTGTCCATCCTTTCTAAACCATACATTATCTTGTAAGTTTCTATTAGATCTCCCCTCAACCTTCTAAACTCTAATGACTACAATCCCAGGATCCTTAGCCATTCGTCATACATTAAACCTCCCATTCCAGATATCTTCTGTGTGAATCAACGTTGGACACGTTCCATGGCTTGTATCTCCTTCCTGTTTTTCTTTCTTTCCTCCATTCTTTCTTTCTATTTTATAGGTTTTTTTTATCTTTCATTCTTTCTTTAATTCTTTGTATCATTCTAATGATTTATCTGACATTCTTTCTTTCTTTCCTGTTTAATTTCATGGAGACTTTCCTTTCCTTCTTAGTTTCATTCTATTTTCTTTCTTTCTTCCTTTTACATATTGAATTCTTTCTTTCATCATTTAATTTTTAAGATCTCTTCTTTCTTTCATTCTTTCTTTCTTTGCACAGCTTTTCTTTATTTCTTTCATTCTGCTTTCTTTCTTACTTTCACGCTTTCTTTCTGCCCTCATTTCATGTTATTTTTCTTTCCTTACTTCTAATTTTCCATTCAATGGAATTTGATTGGTTATTTTTCGTAATTTTGTTTCTTCTTTTTTTTCACATTTTCCTTTACTTCTTTCCTTCTTTCTTACTACTAGATTTTTTTCAATTCTTTCTGTCGTTCTTTACTTTTACTCTCTTTCCTTCATTGTTTTAAGAATTTTCCTTCATTTGAACTCACTTTCTTCCTGTTTTCCAATCTTTCTTTCTGCCATTCTTTCTTTCTTACCTGTATTTTCTTTCAGATCAGTCGTTTTTCTTCCATTTGATCTTTCTTTCTTTCTTTCTTTCTTTCATTCAACTTAATTTCGTGGAGATTTTTCTTTCATTCTTTCTTTCATTCTTCTTTCCTTCTTGCATTCTTTAATTCCTGTTCATTTATTTTTCTGTCTTCCTTTCAATTTTTAAGAACTGATTTCTATCTTTCTTTGTAAAAGTTTTCATTCTTTCTTTCTTACTCACTTTCACTTTTTCCTTCTGTATTTCCTGCTTTGTTATTTTACTTTCTTTACATCTAAGCTTTTTCAATGTTGTTACATCGTTTTCTGTTCCTTCTTTCTTTCTTTCGTTCTGCGTGCATATTTTCTTCATTTCTTTCTGTCTTTCTTTCTTTCTTGCTTTCGTTCTTCCTTTCTGTCTTCCCTTCCTTTTTTATTTTTCAGACCTTACTTCTAATTTCCTTTCCAATACTTATCTGAACTCTTTTTTCCCCTCTCATTCATTCTTTCTTTCTTATCCAGTACATTTTTTGAGAATTCTTTCTGTCATTCTTTATTCTTTCCTTCTTTCCTTCTTTATTTGAACAATTATTTTTCTATTGAACTTGCTGTCTTTCAATGATCAAATCATTCTTTCTGATATTCATTCTTTCCTCCTATCTTTCTGACTTTCATTTCATTAAGATCAATTTTTTTATTTCCTTTTGATCATTCTTTCTTTCATTCCTATTTAATTCAATGGACATTTTTCTTTCTTTCTCCCTTTCATTCTTCTTTCTTTCTTTCACTTATCCCTTGTATATTTCTTTCTTTCTTCATTTTATTCTGAAGAGCAGTTTTCATTCTAGCTTTCTACAATTTTTTGGTTCTTTTCTGTGTTTCCTTCTGCCTTTATTTCTGACTTTTGTTCTATCTTTCTTTTGGTCTTTCTTCCTTCCTTCCCACACTTCATTATTTCTGCCTTTCTTTTCTAATTTATGGCAGAGTTATTTGGACTTGCATTCAATTTTTTTCCTTTTTTGTTTCTTTCTTCTTTCGTTCTTTCTTCTTTGAATTCTATCTTCCATTCTTTTCAGGTTTCTTTCATTCTTTATTTATTGATTTATTTATTTATTTCCATCTTTCTTTCTTTCTTTCATTTTCTGTTACTTGCTTGCAAATTTTCCTTTCGTTTCCTTCCATCTTTCGTTCCTTCTGATCTGATTTCGTTTTTTTCATTGCTTTCATCAATGCTTCTTTCTATTTAAGATCATTTTTCTTCCATTCATTCTTTATTTCTTTTTCCTTCCTGACTTTTTTTCCCTGTTTCTCTCTTTCTTTCTTTCCTTCTTTCTTTCTTTCTGGCTTTCTTTCTTTCTTTCTTTCTTTTATTTCTTTCTGCCCTTCAGCCTTTCTGCCCCACTATCTTTCTGCCCTTCTGTCTTTCTTCCTCTCTTTTCTTGCATTTTTCTTTTTTCCCCAGGTTATTCCTACATTTTTATAAGACCATAAAACATGGGAGTGAAAGTAAGGCCATTCAGCCATCAGGTCCACTCTGCTTTCTAAATCATCGCTGTTGGTCTTTTCAGATACACTTCCCTGCACTCTCCCTGTACGTAGCCCTAGATTTTTTCTGTGATTAAGAATTTGTTGATCTCTACCTTGAGGGCACCCATTGTCCCGGCCTCCACTGCACTCCGTGGCAATGAATTCAACCAGTCCACCACTCTCTGGCTGAAGAAATGTCGTCTCATTTCAGTTTTAAATTTACCTCCTCCAATGTTAAGGCTGTGCCCAAGGGTCCAACTCTCCCTGCCTAATGGAAACAACTTCCTCATGTCCACCCTTTCTAAACCATACATTATCTTGTAAGTTTCTATTAGATCTCCCCTCAATCTTCGAAACTCTACTGAGTACAATCCCAGGATCCTTAGCCATTCATCATATGTTGAACGTACAATTCCAGGTATCATCTGTGTGATTCTACATTGGACACGCTCCAGGGCTAGTATCTCCTTGCTGCTTTTCATTCTTTCCTCAATTCTTTCTTTCTACATTATAAGTTTTTTTATCTTTCATTCTTTCTTTAATTCTTTGTATCATTCTAGTGATCTGTCTAACTTTCTTTATTTCTTTCCTACTTAATTTCATGGAGATTTTCCTTTCCTTCTTTGTTTCATTCTATTTTCTTTCTATCTTCCTTTTATTTGTTGATTTCTTTCTTTCCTCATTAAATTTTAAGAGCACTTCTTTCTTTCATTCTTTCTTTCTTTGTACAGCTTTTCTTTATTTCTTTCATTCTGTCTTTCTTTATTACTTTCACTCTTTCTTTCTGCCTTTCCTACTTGTTATTTTTCTTTCCTTACTTCTAATTTTCCATTCAATGGTATTTGATTGGTTCTTTTCCCTAATTTTGTTGTTTATTTCTGATTTTTTATATTTTCCTTCACTTCTTTCCTTCTTTCGTTCTACTATATTTTTCTTCAATTCTTTCTGTCATTCTTTAGTTTTACTTTCTTTCCTTCATTGTTTTAAGAATTTTCTTTCATTTGAACTCACTTTCTTCCTGTTTTCCAATCTTTCTTTCTGCCAATCTTTCTTTCTTACCTGTATTTTGTTTCAGATCAGTCTTTTTTCTTCCATTTGATCTTTCTTTCTTTCGTTCTTTCTTTCTTTCTTTCATCCAACTTAATTTCGTGGAGATTTTTCTTTCATTCTTTCTTTCATTCTTCTTTCCTTCTTGCATTCTTTAATTCCTGTTCATATATTTTTCTCTCTTCCTTTCAATTTTTAAGAACTGATTTCTATCTTTCTTTGTAAAAGTTTTCATTCTTTCTTTCTTACTCACTTTCACTTTTTCCTTCTGTATTTCCTGCTTTGTTATTTTACTTTCTTTACATCTAAGCTTCTTTCAATGTTGTTACATCGTTTTCTGTCCCTTCTTTCATTCTTTCTTTCTTCGTGCATATTTTCTTCATTTCTTTCTGTCTTTCTTTCTTTCTTGATTTCGTTCTTCCTTTATGTCTTTCCTTCTTTTTTAATTTTTCAGACCTTACTTCTAATTTCCTTTCCAATACTTGTCTGACCTCATTTTCCCCTCTCATTCATTCTTTCTTTCTTATCCAGTACATTTTTTGAGAATTCTTTCTGTCATTCTTTATTCTTTCCTTCTATCCTTCAATATTTGAGCAATTATTTTTCTATTGAACTTGCTGTCTTTCAATTATCAAATCATTCTTTCTGATATTCATTCTTTCTTCCTTTCTTTCTGACTTTCATTTCTTTATTATCAATTTTTTATTTCCTTTTGATCATTCTTTCTTTCATTCCTATTTAATTCAATGGACATTTTTCATCCTTTCTCCCTTTCATTCTTCTTTCTTTCTTTCACTTATCCCTTGTATATTTCTTTCTTTCTTCATTTTATTCTGAAGAGCAGTTTTCATTCTAGCTTACTACAATTTTTTGTTTCTTTTCTGTGTTTCCTTCTGCCTTTATTTCTGACTTTTATTCTATCTTTCTTTTGGTCTTTCTTCCTTCCTTCCCACACTTCATTATTTCTGCCTTTCTTTACTAATTTATGGCAGAGTTATTTGGACTTGCATTCAATTTTTTTCCTATTTTATTTCTTTTTTCTTTCGTTCTTTCTTCCTTGAATTCTATCTTCCATTCTTTTCAGGTTTCTTTCATTCTTTATTTATTTAATTATTTATTTATTTCCACCTTTCTTTCTTTCTTTCATTTGCTGTTTCTTGCTTGCAAATTTTCATTTCGTTTCCTTCCATCTTTCGTTCCTTCTGATCTGATTTCGTTTTTTTATTGCTTTCATCAATACTTCTTTCTATTTAAGATCATTTTTCTTTCATTCATTCTTTATTTCTTTTTCCTTTCTGTCTTTTTTTTCTCTGTTTCTCTCTTTCTTTCTTCCCATTTTTCTTTCTTTCTATCCTTCTTTCTTTCTTTCTTTCTTTCTTTCTTTTATTTCTCTCTGCCCTTCAGCCTTTCTGCCCCACTATCTTTCTGCCCTTCTGTCTTTCTTCCTCTCTTTTCTTGCATTTTTCTTTTTTCCCCAGGTTATTCCTACATTTTTATAAGACCATATAACATGGGAGTGAAAGTAAGGCCATTCAGCCATCAGGTCCACTCTGCCATCTAAATCATCGCTGTTGGTCTTTTCAGATACACTTCCCTGCACTCTCCCTGTACGTAGCCCTAGATTCTTTCCGTGATTAAGAATTTGTTGATCTCTACCTTGAAGGCACCCATTGTCGTGGCATCCACTGCACTCCGTGGCAATGAATTCCACCACTCTCTGGCTGAAGAAATGTCGTCTCATTTCAGTTTGAAATTTACCTCCTCCAATTTTAAGGCTGTGCCCAAGCGTCCAAGTCTCCCTGCCTAACGGAAACAACTTCCTCGTGTCCACCCTTTCTAAATCATACATTATCTTGTAAGTTTCTGTTAGATCTCCCCTCAATCTTCAAAACTCTACTGAGTACAATCCCAGGATCTTAAGCCATTCATCATACGTTAAACGTACAATTCCAAGTATCATCTGTGTGATTCTACATTGGACATGCTCCAGGGCTAGTATCTCCTTCCTGCTTTTCATTCTTTCCTCAATTCTTTCTTTCTACTTTATAAGTTTTTTTATCTTTCATTCTTTCTTTAATTCTTTGTATCATTCTAGCGATCTGTCGAACTTTCTTTATTTCTTTCCTATTTAATTTCATGGAGATTTTCCTTTCCTTCTTCGTTTCATTCTATTTTCTTTCTTTCTTCCTTTTATTTATTGATTTCTTTCTTTCCTCTTTAAATTTTAAGAACACTTCTTTCTGTCATTCTTTCTTTCTTTGTACAGCTTTTCTTTATTTCTTTCATTCTGTCTTAGAACATAGAACATAGAACATAGAACATAGAACATAGAACAGTACAGCACAGAACAGGCCCTTCAGCCCACAATGTTGTGCCGACCATTGATCCTCATGGATGCACCCTCAAATTTCTGTGACCATATGCATGTCCAGCAGTCTCTTAAATGACCCCAATGACCTTGCTTCCACAACTGCTGCTGGCAACGCATTCCATGCTCTCACAACTCTCTGCGTAAAGAACCTGCCTCTGACATCCCCTCTATACTTTCCACCAACCAGCTTAAAACTATGACCCCTCGTGCTAGCCATTTCTGCCCTGGGAAATAGTCTCTGGCTATCGACTCTATCTATGCCTCTCATTATCTTGTATACCTCAATTAGGTCCCCTCTCCTCCTCCTTTTCTCCAATGAAAAGAGACCGAGCTCAGTCAACCTCTCTTCATAAGATAAGCCCTCCAGTCCAGGCAGCATCCTGGTAAACCTCCTCTGAACCCTCTCCAAAGCATCCACATCTTTCCTATAATAGGGCGCCCAGAACTGGACGCAGTATTCCAAGTGCGGCCTAACCAAAGTTTTATAGAGCTGCAACAAGATCTCACGACTCTTAAACTCAATCCCCCTGTTAATGAAAGCCAAAACACCATATGCTTTCTTAACAACCCTGTCCACTTGGGTGGCCATTTTAAGGGATCTATGTATGTCTTTCTTTCTTACTTTCACTCTTTCTTTCTGCCGTTCCTTCTTGTTATTTTTCGTTCTTTACTTCTAATTTTCCATTCAAAGGTATTTCATTGGTTCTTTTTCCTAATTTTGTTGTTTCTTTCTTTTTTCTATATTTTCCTTCACTTCTTTCCTTCTTTCGTTCTACTATATTTTTCTTCAATTCTTTCTGTCATTCTTTAGTTTTACTTTCTTTCCTTCATTGTTTTAAGAATTTTCATTCATTTGAACTCAATTTCTTCCTGTTTTCCAATCTTTCTTTCTGCCATTCTTTCTTTCTTACCTGTATTTTGTTTCAGATCAGTCGTTTTTCTTCCATTTGATCTTTCTTTCTTTCTTTCTTTCTTTCATTCAACTTAATTTCGTGGAGATTTTTCTTTCATTCTTTCTTTCATTCTTCTTTCCTTCTTGCATTCTTTAATTCCTGTTCATTTATTTTTCTGTCTTCCTTTCAATTTTTAAGAACTGATTTCTATCTTTCTTTGTAAAAGTTTTCATTCTTTCTTTCTTACTCACTTTCATTTTTTCCTTCTGTATTTCCTGCTTTGTTATTTTACTTTCTTTACATCTAAGCTTCTTTCAATGTTGTTACATCGTTTTCTGTCCCTTCTTTCATTCTTTCTTTCTTTGTGCATATTTTCTTCATTTCTTTCTGTCTTTCTTTCTTTCTTGCTTTCGTTCTTCCTTTCTGTCGTTCCTTCTTTTTTAATTTTTCAGACCTTCTAATTTCCTTTCCAATTCTTATCTGACGTCATTTTCCCCTCTCATTCATTCTTTCTTTCTTATCCAGTACATTTTTTGAGAATTCTTTCTGTCATTCTTTATTCTTTCCTTCTATCCTTCAATATTTGAGCAATTATTTTTCTATTGAACTTGCTGTCTTTCAATTATCAAATCATTCTTTCTGATATTCATTCTTTCTTCCTTTCTTTCTGACTTTCATTTCTTTATTATCAATTTTTTATTTCCTTTTGATCATTCTTTCTTTCATTCCTATTTAATTCAATGGACATTTTTCTTTCTTTCTCCCTTTCATTCTTCTTTCTTTCTTTCACTTATCCCTTGTATATTTCTTTCTTTCTTCATTTTATTCTGAAGAGCAGTTTTCATTCTAGCTTTCTACAATTTTTTGGTTCTTTTCTGTGTTTCCTTCTGCCTTTATTTCTGACTTTTGTTCTATCTTTCTTTTGGTCTTTCTTCCTTCCTTCCCACACTTCATTATTTCTGCCTTTCTTTTCTAATTTATGGCAGAGTTATTTGGACTTGCATTCAATTTTTTTCCTTTTTTATTTCTTTCTTCTTTCGCTCTTTCTTCTTTGAATTCTATCTTCCATTCTTTTCAGGTTTCTTTCATTCTTTATTTATTGATTTATTTATTTATTTCCATCTTTCTTTCTTTCTTTCATTTTCTGTTACTTGCTTGCAAATTTTCCTTCCGTTTCCTTCCATCTTTCGTTCCTTCTGATCTGATTTCGTTTTTTTCATTGCTTTCATCAATGCTTCTTTCTATTTAAGATCATTTTTCTTCCATTCATTCTTTATTTCTTTTTCCTTCCTGACTTTTTTTCCCTGTTTCTCTCTTTCTTTCTTTCCTTCTTTCTTTCTTTCTGGCTTTCTTTCTTTCTGGCTTTCTTTCTTTCTTTCTTTCTTTCTTTTATTTCTCTCTGCCCTTCAGCCTTTCTGCACCACTATCTTTCTGCCCTTCTGTCTTTCTTCCTCTCTTTTCTTGCATTTTTCTTTTTTCCCCAGGTTATTCCTACATTTTTATAAGACCATAAAACATGGGAGTGAAAGTAAGGCCATTCAGCCATCAGGTCCACTCTGCTTTCTAAATCATTGCTGTTGGTCTTTTCAGATACACTTCCCTGCACTCTCCCTGTACGTAGCCCTAGATTTTTTCCGTGATTAAGAATTTGTTGATCTCTACCTTGAAGGCACCCATTGTCCCGGCCTCCACTGCACTCCGTGGCAATGAATTCCACCGGTCCACCACTCTCTGGCTGAAGAAATGTCGTCTCATTTCAGTTTTAAATTTACCTCCTCTAATTTTAAGGCTGTGCCCAAGGGTCCAAGTCTCCCTGCCTAATGGAAACAACTTCCTTGTGTCCATCCTTTCTAAACCATACATTATCTTGTAAGTTTCTATTAGATCTCCCCTCAACCTTCTAAACTCTAATGACTACAATCCCAGGATCCTTAGCCATTCGTCATACATTAAACCTCCCATTCCAGATATCTTCTGTGTGAATCAACGTTGGACACGTTCCATGGCTTGTATCTCCTTCCTGTTTTTCTTTCTTTCCTCCATTCTTTCTTTCTATTTTATAGGTATTTTTTTATCTTTCATTCTTTCTTTAATTCTTTGTATCATTCTAATGATTTATCTGACATTCTTTCTTTCTTTCCTGTTTAATTTCATGGAGACTTTCCTTTCCTTCTTAGTTTCATTCTATTTTCTTTCTTTCTTCCTTTTACATATTGAATTCTTTCTTTCATCATTTAATTTTTAAGATCTCTTCTTTCTTTCATTCTTTCTTTCTTTGCACAGCTTTTCTTTATTTCTTTCATTCTGCTTTCTTTCTTACTTTCACGCTTTCTTTCTGCCCTCATTTCATGTTATTTTTCTTTCCTTACTTCTAATTTTCCATTCAATGGAATTTGATTGGTTATTTTTCGTAATTTTGTTTCTTCTTTTTTTTCACATTTTCCTTTACTTCTTTCCTTCTTTCTTACTACTAGATTTTTTTCAATTCTTTCTGTCGTTCTTTACTTTTACTCTCTTTCCTTCATTGTTTTAAGAATTTTCCTTCATTTGAACTCACTTTCTTCCTGTTTTCCAATCTTTCTTTCTGCCATTCTTTCTTTCTTACCTGTATTTTCTTTCAGATCAGTCGTTTTTCTTCCATTTGATCTTTCTTTCTTTCTTTCTTTCTTTCATTCAATTTAATTTCGTGGAGATTTTTCTTTCATTCTTTCTTTCATTCTTCTTTCCTTCTTGCATTCTTTAATTCCTGTTCATTTATTTTTCTGTCTTCCTTTCAATTTTTAAGAACTGATTTCTATCTTTCTTTGTAAAAGTTTTCATTCTTTCTTTCTTACTCACTTTCACTTTTTCCTTCTGTATTTCCTGCTTTGTTATTTTACTTTCTTTACATCTAAGCTTTTTCAATGTTGTTACATCGTTTTCTGTTCCTTCTTTCTTTCTTTCGTTCTGCGTGCATATTTTCTTCATTTCTTTCTGTCTTTCTTTCTTTCTTGCTTTCATTCTTCCTTTCTGTCTTCCCTTCCTTTTTTATTTTTCAGACCTTACTTCTAATTTCCTTTCCAATACTTATCTGAACTCTTTTTTCCCCTCTCATTCATTCTTTCTTTCTTATCCAGTACATTTTTTGAGAATTCTTTCTGTCATTCTTTATTATTTCCTTCTTTCCTTCTTTATTTGAACAATTATTTTTCTATTGAACTTGCTGTCTTTCAATGATCAAATCATTCTTTCTGATATTCATTCTTTCCTCCTATCTTTCTGACTTTCATTTCATTAAGATCAATTTTTTTATTTCCTTTTGATCATTCTTTCTTTCATTCCTATTTAATTCAATGGACATTTTTCTTTCTTTCTCCCTTTCATTCTTCTTTCTTTCTTTCACTTATCCCTTGTATATTTCTTTCTTTCTTCATTTTATTCTGAAGAGCAGTTTTCATTCTAGCTTTCTACAATTTTTTGGTTCTTTTCTGTGTTTCCTTCTGCCTTTATTTCTGACTTTTGTTCTATCTTTCTTTTGGTCTTTCTTCCTTCCTTCCCACACTTCATTATTTCTGCCTTTCTTTTCTAATTTATGGCAGAGTTATTTGGACTTGCATTCAATTTTTTTCCTTTTTTGTTTCTTTCTTCTTTCGTTCTTTCTTCTTTGAATTCTATCTTCCATTCTTTTCAGGTTTCTTTCATTCTTTATTTATTGATTTATTTATTTATTTCCATCTTTCTTTCTTTCTTTCATTTTCTGTTACTTGCTTGCAAATTTTCCTTTCGTTTCCTTCCATCTTTCGTTCCTTCTGATCTGATTTCGTTTTTTTATTGCTTTCATCAATGCTTCTTTCTATTTAAGATCATTTTTCTTCCATTCATTCTTTATTTCTTTTTCCTTCCTGACTTTTTTTCCCTGTTTCTCTCTTTCTTTCTTTCCTTCTTTCTTTCTTTCTGGCTTTCTTTCTTTCTTTCTTTCTTTCTTTCTTTCTTTCTTTTACTTCTCTCTGCCCTTCAGCCTTTCTGCCCCACTATCTTTCTGCCCTTCTGTCTTTCTTCCTCTCTTTTCTTGCATTTTTCTTTTTTCCCCAGGTTATTCCTACATTTTTATAAGACCATAAAACATGGGAGTGAAAGTAAGGCCATTCAGCCATCAGGTCCACTCTGCTTTCTAAATCATCGCTGTTGGTCTTTTCAGATACACTTCCCTGCACTCTCCCTGTACGTAGCCCTAGATTTTTTCCGTGATTAAGAATTTGTTGATCTCTACCTTGAAGGCACCCATTGTCCCGGCCTCCACTGCACTCCGTGGCAATGAATTCAACCAGTCCACCACTCTCTGGCTGAAGAAATGTCGTCTCATTTCAGTTTTCAATTTACCTCCTCCAATTTTAAGGCTGTGCCCAAGGGTCCAAGTCTCCCTGCCCAATGGAAACAACTTCCTCATGTCCACCCTTTCTAAACCATACATTATCTAGTAAGTTTCTATTAGATGTCCGCTCAATCTTCGAAACTCTACTGAGTACAATCCCAGGGTCCTTAGCCATTCATCATATGTTGAACGTACAATTCCAGGTATCATCTGTGTGATTCTACATTGGACACGCTCCAGGGCTAGTATCTCCTTGCTGCTTTTCATTCTTTCCTCAATTCTTTCTTTCTACTTTATAAGTTTTTTTACCTTTCATTCTTTCTTTAATTCTTTGTATCATTCTAGTGATCTGTCTAACTTTCTTTATTTCTTTCCTACTTAATTTCATGGAGATTTTCCTTTCCTTCTTTGTTTCATTCTATGTTCTTTCTATCTTCCTTTTATTTGTTGATTTCTTTCTTTCCTCATTTAATTTTAAGAGCACTTCTTTCTTTCATTCTTTCTTTCTTTGTACAGCTTTTCTTTATTTCTTTCATTCTGTCTCTCTTTATTACTTTCACTCTTTCTTTCTGCCTTTCCTACTTGTTATTTTTCTGCCCTTACTTCTAATTTTCCATTCAATGGTATTTGATTGGTTCTTTTTCCTAATTTTGTTGTATATTTCTGATTTTTTATATTTTCCTTCACTTCTTTCCTTCTTTCGTTCTACTATATTTTTCTTCAATTATTTCTGTCATTCTTTAGTTTTACTTTCTTTCCTTCATTGTTTTAAGAATTTTCCTTCATTTGAACTCACTTTCTTCCTGTTTTCCAATCTTTCTTTCTGCCAATCTTTCTTACTTACCTGTATTTTGTTTCAGATCAGTCTTTTTTCTTCCATTTGATCTTTCTTTCTTTCGTTCTTTCTTTCTTTCTTTCATCCAACTTAATTTCGTGGAGATTTTTCTTTCATTCTTTCTTTCATTCTTCTTTCCTTCTTGCATTCTTTAATTCCTGTTCATATACTTTTCTCTCTTCCTTTCAATTTTTAAGAACTGATTTCTATCTTTCTTTGTAAAAGTTTTCATTCTTTCTTTCTTACTCACTTTCACTTTTTCCTTCTGTATTTCCTGCTTTGTTATTTTACTTTCTTTACATCTAAGCTTCTTTCAATGTTGTTACATCGTTTTCTGTCCCTTCTTTCATTCTTTCTTTCTTCGTGCATATTTTCTTCATTTCTTTCTGTCTTTCTTTCTTTCTTGCTTTCGTTCTTCCTTTCTGTCTTTCCTTCTTTTTTAATTTTTCAGACCTTACTTCGAATTTCCTTTCCAATACTTATCTGACCTCATTTTCCCCTCTCATTCATTCTTTCTTTCTTATCCAGTACATTTTTTGAGAATTCTTTCTGTCATTCTTTATTCTTTCCTTCTATCCTTCAATATTTGAGCAATTATTTTTCTATTGAACTTGCTGTCTTTCAATTATCAAATCATTCTTTCTGATATTCATTCTTTCTTCCTTTCTTTCTGACTTTCATTTCTTTATTATCAATTTTTTATTTCCTTTTGATCATTCTTTCTTTCATTCCTATTTAAATCAATGGACATTTTTCTTCCTTTCTCCCTTTCATTCTTCTTTCTTTCTTTCACTTATCCCTTGTATATTTCTTTCTTTCTTCATTTTATTCTGAAGAGCAGTTTTCATTCTAGCTTTCTACAATTTTTTGGTTCTTTTCTGTGTTTCCTTCTGCCTTTATTTCTGACTTTTGTTCTATCTTTCTTTTGGTCTTTCTTCCTTCCTTCCCACACTTCATTATTTCTGCCTTTCTTTTCTAATTTATGGCAGAGTTATTTGGACTTGCATTCAATTTTTTTCCTTTTTTATTTCTTTCTTCTTTCGTTCTTTCTTCTTTGAATTCTATCTTCCATTCTTTTCAGGTTTCTTTCATTCTTTATTTATTGATTTATTTATTTATTTCCATCTTTCTTTCTTTCTTTCTTTCATTTTCTGTTAATTGCTGTCAAATTTTCCTTTCGTTTCCTTCCATCTTTCGTTCCTTCTGATCTGATTTCATGTTTTTTATTGCTTTCATCAATGCTTCTTTCTATTTAAGATCATTTTTCTTCCATTCATTCTTTATTTCTTTTTCCTTCCTGACTTTTTTTCCCTGTTTCTCTCTTTCTTTCTTTCTTTCCTTCTTTCTTTCTTTCTGGCTTTCTTTCTTTCTTTCTTTCTTTTATTTCTCTCTGCCCGTCAGCCTTTCTGCCCCACTATCTTTCTGCCCTTCTGTCTTTCTTCCTCTCTTTTCTTGCATTTTTCTTTTTTCCCCAGGTTATTCCGACATTTTTATAAGACCATAAAACATGGGAGTGAAAGTAAGGCCATTCAGCCATCAGGTCCACTCTGCTTTCTAAATCATCGCTGTTGGTCTTTTCAGATACTTTCATTAACAGGGGGATTGAGTTTAAGAGTCGTGAGATCTTGTTGCAGCTCTATAAAACTTTGGTTAGACCGCACTTGGAATACTGCGTCCAGTTCTGGGCGCCCTATTATAGGAAAGATGTGGATGCTTTGGAGAGGGTTCAGAGGAGGTTTACCAGGATGCTGCCTGGACTGGAGGGCTTATCTTATGAAGAGAGGTTGAATGAGCTCGGTCTCTTTTCATTGGAGAAAAGGAGGAGGAGAGGGGACCTAATTGAGGTATACAAGATAATGAGAGGCATAGATAGAGTCGATAGCCAGAGACTATTTCCCAGGGCAGAAATGGCTAGCACGAGGGGTCATAGTTTTAAGCTGGTTGGTGGAAAGTATAGAGGGGATGTCAGAGGCAGGTTCTTTACGCAGAGAGTTGTGAGAGCATGGAATGCGTTGCCAGCAGCAGTTGTGGAAGCAAGGTCATTGGGGTCATTTAAGAGACTGCTGGACATGCATATGGTCACAGAAATTTGAGGGTGCATCCATGAGGATCAATGGTCGGCACAACATTGTGGGCTGAAGGGCCTGTTCTGTGCTGTACTGTTCTATGTTCTATGTTCTATGTTCTATACACTTCCCTGCACTCTCCCTGTACGTAGTCCGAGATTTTTTCCGTGATTAAGAATTTGTTGATCTCTACCTTGAAGGCACCCATTGTCCCGGCCTCCACTGCACTCCATGGCAATGAATTCAACCAGTCCACCACTCTCTGGCTGAAGAAATGTCGTCTCATTTCAGTTTTCAATTTACCTCCTCCAATTTTAAGGCCGTGCCAAAGGGTCCAAGTCTCCCTGCCTCATGGAAACAACTTCCTCATGTCCACCCTTTCTAAACCATACATTATCTTGTAAGTTTCTATTAGATCTCCCCTCAATCTTCGAAACTCTACTGAGTACAATCCCAGCATCCTTAGCCATTCATCATATGTTGAACGTACAATTCCAGGTATCATCTGTGTGATTCTACATTGGACACGCTCCAGGGCTAGTATCTCCTTGCTGCTTTTCATTCTTTCCTCAATTCTTTCTTTCTACTTTATAAGTTTTTTTATCTTTCATTCTTTCTTTAATTCTTTGTATCATTCTAGCGATCTGTCTAACTTTCTTTATTTCTTTCCTATTTAATTTCATGGAGATTTTCCTTTCCTTCTTCGTTTCATTCTATTTTCTTTCTTTCTTCCTTTTATTTATTGATTTCTTTCTTTCCTCATTAAATTTTAAGGACACTTCTTTCTATCATTCTTTCTTTCTTTGTACAGCTTTTCTTTATTTCTTTCATTCTGTCTTTCTTTCTTACTTTCACTCTTTCTTTCTTCCGTTCCTTCTTGTTATTTTTCTTTCCTTACTTCTAATTTTCCATTCAAAGGTATTTCAATGGTTCTTTTTCCTAATTTTGTTGTTTCTTTCTTTTTTTTATATTTTCCTTCACTTCTTTCCTTCTTTCGTTCTACTATATTTTTCTTCAATTCTTTCTGTCATTCTTTAGTTTTACTTTCTTTCCTTCAATGTTTTAAGAATTTTCCTTCATTTGAACTCACTTTCTTCCTGTTTTCCAATCTTTCTTTCAGCCATTCTTTCTTTCTTACCTGTATTTATTTTCAGATCAGTCGTTTTTCTTCCATTTGATCTTTCTTTCTTTCTTTCTTTCTTTCATTCAACTTAATTTCGTGGAGATTTTTCTTTCATTCTTTCTTTCATTCTTCTTGCCATCTTGCATTCTTTAATTCCTGTTCATATATTTTTCTCTCTTCCTTTCAATTTTTAAGAACTGATTTCTGTCTTTCTTTGTAAAAGTTTTCATTCTTTCTTCCTTACTCACTTTCACTTTTTCCTTCTGTATTTCCTGCTTTGTTATTTTACTTTCTTTACATCTAAGCTTCTTTCAATGTTGTTACATCGTTTTCTGTTCCTTCTTTCTTTCTTTCGTTCTGCGTGCATATTTTCTTCATTTCTTTCTGTCTTTCTTTCTTTCTTGCTTTCATTCTTCCTTTCTGTCTTCCCTTCCTTTTTTATTTTTCAGATCTTACTTCTAATTTCCTTTCCAATACTTATCTGAACTCTTTTTTCCCCTCTCATTCATTCTTTCTTTCTTATCCAGTACATTTTTTGAGAATTCTTTCTGTCATTCTTTATTCTTTCCTTCTTTCCTTCTTTATTTGAACAATTATTTTTCTATTGAACTTGCTGTCTTTCAATTATCAAATCATTCTTTCTGATATTCATTCTTTCCTCCTATCTTTCTGACTTTCATTTCATTAAGATCAATTTTTTTATTTCCTTTTGATCATTCTTTCTTTCATTCCTATTTAATTCAATGGACATTTTTCTTTCTTTCTCCCTTTCATTCTTCTTTCTTTCTTTCACTTATCCCTTGTATATTTCTTTCTTTCTTCATTTTATTCTGAAGAGCAGTTTTCATTCTAGCTTTCTACAATTTTTTGGTTCTTTTCTGTGTTTCCTTCTGCCTTTATTTCTGACTTTTGTTCTATCTTTCTTTTGGTCTTTCTTCCTTCCTTCCCACACTTCATTATTTCTGCCTTTCTTTTCTAATTTATGGCAGAGTTATTTGGACTTGCATTCAATTTTTTTCCTTTTTTATTTCTTTCTTCTTTCTTTCTTTCTTCTTTGAATTCTATCTTCCATTCTTTTCAGGTTTCTTTCATTCTTTATTTATTGATTTATTTATTTATTTCCATCTTTCTTTCTTTCTTTCATTTTCTGTTACTTGCTTGCAAATTTTCCTTTCGTTTCCTTCCATCTTTCGTTCCTTCTGATCTGATTTCGTTTTTTTCATTGCTTTCATCAATGCTTCTTTCTATTTAAGATCATTTTTCTTCCATTCATTCTTTATTTCTTTTTCCTTCCTGACTTTTTTTCCCTGTTTCTCTCTTTCTTTCTTTCCTTCTTTCTTTCTTTCTGGCTTTCTTTCTTTCTTTCTTTCTTTTATTTCTTTCTGCCCTTCAGCCTTTCTGCCCCACTATCTTTCTGCCCTTCTGTCTTTCTTCCTCTCTTTTCTTGCATTTTTCTTTTTTCCCCAGGTTATTCCTACATTTTTATAAGACCATAAAACATGGGAGTGAAAGTAAGGCCATTCAGCCATCAGGTCCACTCTGCTTTCTAAATCATCGCTGTTGGTCTTTTCAGATACACTTCCCTGCACTCTCCCTGTACGTAGCCCTAGATTTTTTCTGTGATTAAGAATTTGTTGATCTCTACCTTGAAGGCACCCATTGTCCCGGCCTCCACTGCACTCCGTGGCAATGAATTCAACCAGTCCACCACTCTCTGGCTGAAGAAATGTCGTCTCATTTCAGTTTTAAATTTACCTCCTCCAATTTTAAGGCTGTGCCCAAGGGTCCAAGTCTCCCTGCCTAATGGAAACAACTTCCTCATGTCCACCCTTTCTAAACCATACATTATCTTGTAAGTTTCTATTAGATCTCCCCTCAATCTTCGAAACTCTACTGAGTACAATCCCAGGATCCTTAGCCATTCATCATATGTTGAACGTACAATTCCAGGTATCATCTGTGTGATTCTACATTGGACACGCTCCAGGGCTAGTATCTCCTTGCTGCTTTTCATTCTTTCCTCAATTCTTTCTTTATACATTATAAGTTTTTTTATCTTTCATTCTTTCTTTAATTCTTTGTATCATTCTAGCGATCTGTCTAACTTTCTTTATTTCTTTCCTACTTAATTTCATGGAGATTTTCCTTTCCTTCTTTGTTTCATTCTATTTTCTTTCTTTCTTCCTTTTATTTGTTGATTTCTTTCTTTCCTCATTAAATTTTAAGAGCACTTCTTTCTTTCATTCTTTCTTTCTTTGTACAGCTTTTCTTTATTTCTTTCATTCTGTCTTTCTTTATTACTTTCACTCTTTCTTTCTGCCTTTCCTACTTGTTATTTTTCTTTCCTTACTTCTAATTTTCCATTCAATGGTATTTGATTGGTTCTTTTTCCTAATTTTGTTGTTTATTTCTGATTTTTTTATATTTTCCTTCACTTCTTTCCTTCTTTCGTTCTACTATATTTTTCTTCAATTCTTTCTGTCATTCTTTAGTTTTACTTTCTTTCCTTCATTGTTTTAAGAATTTTCTTTCATTTGAACTCACTTTCTTCCTGTTTTCCAATCTTTCTTTCTGCCAATCTTTCTTTCTTACCTGTATTTTGTTTCAGATCAGTCTTTTTTCTTCCATTTGATCTTTCTTTCTTTCGTTCTTTCTTTCTTTCTTTCATCCAACTTAATTTCGTGGAGATTTTTCTTTCATTCTTTCTTTCATTCTTCTTTCCTTCTTGCATTCTTTAATTCCTGTTCATATATTTTTCTCTCTTCCTTTCAATTTTTAAGAACTGATTTCTATCTTTCTTTGTAAAAGTTTTCATTCTTTCTTTCTTACTCACTTTCACTTTTTCCTTCTGTATTTCCTGCTTTGTTATTTTACTTTCTTTACATCTAAGCTTCTTTCAATGTTGTTACATCGTTTTCTGTTCCTTCTTTCTTTCTTTCGTTCTGCGTGCATATTTTCTTCATTTCTTTCTGTCTTTCTTTCTTTCTTGCTTTCATTCTTCCTTTCTGTCTTCCCTTCCTTTTTTATTTTTCAGACCTTACTTCTAATTTCCTTTCCAATACTTATCTGAACTCTTTTTTCCCCTCTCATTCATTCTTTCTTTCTTATCCAGTACATTTTTTGAGAATTCTTTCTGTCATTCTTTATTCTTTCCTTCTTTCCTTCTTTATTTGAACAATTATTTTTCTATTGAACTTGCTGTCTTTCAATGATCAAATCATTCTTTCTGATATTCATTCTTTCCTCCTATCTTTCTGACTTTCATTTCATTATGATCAATTTTTTTATTTCCTTTTGATCATTCTTTCTTTCATTCCTTTTTAATTCAATGGACATTTTTCTTTCTTTCTCCCTTTCATTCTTCTTTCTTTCTTTCACTTATCCCTTGTATATTTCTTTCTTTCTTCATTTTATTCTGAAGAGCAGTTTTCATTCTAGCTTTCTACAATTTTTTGGTTCTTTTCTGTGTTTCCTTCTGCCTTTATTTCTGACTTTTGTTCTATCTTTTTTTGGTCTTTCTTCCTTCCTTCCCACACTTCATTATTTCTGCCTTTCTTTTCTAATTTATGGCAGAGTTATTTGGACTTGCATTCAATTTTTTTCCTTTTTTATTTCTTTCTTCTTTCTTTCTTTCTTCTTTGAATTCTATCTTCCATTCTTTTCAGGTTTCTTTCATTCTTTATTTATTGATTTATTTATTTATTTCCATCTTTCTTTCTTTCTTTCATTTTCTGTTACTTGCTTGCAAATTTTCCTTTCGTTTCCTTCCATCTTTCGTTCCTTCTGATCTGATTTCGTTTTTTTCATTGCTTTCATCAATGCTTCTTTCTATTTAAGATCATTTTTCTTCCATTCATTCTTTATTTCTTTTTCCTTCCTGACTTTTTTTCCCTGTTTCTCTCTTTCTTTCTTTCCTTCTTTCTTTCTTTCTGGCTTTCTTTCTTTCTTTCTTTCTTTCTTTTATTTCTTTCTGCCCTTCAGCCTTTCTGCCCCACTATCTTTCTGCCCTTCTGTCTTTCTTCCTCTCTTTTCTTGCATTTTTCTTTTTTCCCCAGGTTATTCCTACATTTTTATAAGACCATAAAACATGGGAGTGAAAGTAAGGCCATTCAGCCATCAGGTCCACTCTGCTTTCTAAATCATCGCTGTTGGTCTTTTCAGATACACTTCCCTGCACTCTCCCTGTACGTAGCCCTAGATTTTTTCTGTGATTAAGAATTTGTTGATCTCTACCTTGAAGGCACCCATTGTCCCGGCCTCCACTGCACTCCGTGGCAATGAATTCAACCAGTCCACCACTCTCTGGCTGAAGAAATGTCGTCTCATTTCAGTTTTAAATTTACCTCCTCCAATTTTAAGGCTGTGCCCAAGGGTCCAAGTCTCCCTGCCTAATGGAAACAACTTCCTCATGTCCACCCTTTCTAAACCATACATTATCTTGTAAGTTTCTATTAGATCTCCCCTCAATCTTCGAAACTCTACTGAGTACAATCCCAGGATCCTTAGCCATTCATCATATGTTGAACGTACAATTCCAGGTATCATCTGTGTGATTCTACATTGGACACGCTCCAGGGCTAGTATCTCCTTGCTGCTTTTCATTCTTTCCTCAATTCTTTCTTTATACATTATAAGTTTTTTTATCTTTCATTCTTTCTTTAATTCTTTGTATCATTCTAGTGATCTGTCTAACTTTCTTTATTTCTTTCCTACTTAATTTCATGGAGATTTTCCTTTCCTTCTTTGTTTCATTCTATTTTCTTTCTATCTTCCTTTTATTTGTTGATTTCTTTCTTTCCTGATTTAATTTTAAGAGCACTTCTTTCTTTCATTCTTTCTTTCTTTGTACAGCTTTTCTTTATTTCTTTCATTCTGTCTTTCTTTATTACTTTCACTCTTTCTTTCTGCCTTTCCTACTTGTTATTTTTCTTTCCTTACTTCTAATTTTCCATTCAATGGTATTTGATTGGTTCTTTTTCCTAATTTTGTTGTTTATTTCTGATTTTTTATATTTTCCTTCACTTCTTTCCTTCTTTCGTTCTACTATATTTTTCTTCAATTCTTTCTGTCATTCTTTAGTTTTACTTTCTTTCCTTCATTGTTTTAAGAATTTTCTTTCATTTGAACTCACTTTCTTCCTGTTTTCCAATCTTTCTTTCTGCCAATCTTTCTTTCTTACCTGTATTTTGTTTCAGATCAGTCTTTTTTCTTCCATTTGATCTTTCTTTCTTTCGTTCTTTCTTTCTTTCTTTCATCCAACTTAATTTCGTGGAGATTTTTCTTTCATTCTTTCTTTCATTCTTCTTTCCTTCTTGCATTCTTTAATTCCTGTTCATATATTTTTCTCTCTTCCTTTCAATTTTTAAGAACTGATTTCTATCTTTCTTTGTAAAAGTTTTCATTCTTTCTTTCTTACTCACTTTCACTTTTTTCTTCTGTATTTCCTGCTTTGTTAATTTACTTTCTTTACATCTAAGCTTCTTTCAATGTTGTTACATCGTTTTCTGTTCCTTCTTTCTTTCTTTCGTTCTGCGTGCATATTTTCTTCATTTCTTTCTGTCTTTCTTTCTTTCTTGCTTTCATTCTTCCTTTCTGTCTTCCCTTCCTTTTTTATTTTTCAGACCTTACTTCTAATTTCCTTTCCAATACTTATCTGAACTCTTTTTTCCCCTCTCATTCATTCTTTCTTTCTTATCCAGTACATTTTTTGAGAATTCTTTCTGTCATTCTTTATTCTTTCCTTCTTTCCTTCTTTATTTGAACAATTATTTTTCTATTGAACTTGCTGTCTTTCAATTATCAAATCATTCTTTCTGATATTCATTCTTTCCTCCTATCTTTCTGACTTTCATTTCATTATGATCAATTTTTTTATTTCCTTTTGATCATTCTTTCTTTCATTCCTATTTAATTCAATGGACATTTTTCTTTCTTTCTCCCTTTCATTCTTCTTTCTTTCTTTCACTTATCCCTTGTATATTTCTTTCTTTCTTCATTTTATTCTGAAGAGCAGTTTTCATTCTCGCTTTCTACAATTTTTTGGTTCTTTTCTGTGTTTCCTTCTGCCTTTATTTCTGACTTTTGTTCTATCTTTTTTTGGTCTTTCTTCCTTCCTTCCCACACTTCATTATTTCTGCCTTTCTTTTCTAATTTATGGCAGAGTTATTTGGACTTGCATTCAATTTTTTTCCTTTTTTATTTCTTTCTTCTTTCTTTCTTTCTTCTTTGAATTCTATCTTCCATTCTTTTCAGGTTTCTTTCATTCTTTATTTATTGATTTATTTATTTATTTCCATCTTTCTTTCTTTCTTTCATTTTCTGTTACTTGCTTGCAAATTTTCCTTTCGTTTCCTTCCATCTTTCGTTCCTTCTGATCTGATTTCGTTTTTTTCATTGCTTTCATCAATGCTTCTTTCTATTTAAGATCATTTTTCTTCCATTCATTCTTTATTTCTTTTTCCTTCCTGACTTTTTTTCCCTGTTTCTCTCTTTCTTTCTTTCCTTCTTTCTTTCTTTCTGGCTTTCTTTCTTTCTTTCTTTCTTTTATTTCTTTCTGCCCTTCAGCCTTTCTGCCCCACTATCTTTCTGCCCTTCTGTCTTTCTTCCTCTCTTTTCTTGCATTTTTCTTTTTTCCCCAGGTTATTCCTACATTTTTATAAGACCATAAAACATGGGAGTGAAAGTAAGGCCATTCAGCCATCAGGTCCACTCTGCTTTCTAAATCATCGCTGTTGGTCTTTTCAGATACACTTCCCTGCACTCTCCCTGTACGTAGCCCTAGATTTTTTCTGTGATTAAGAATTTGTTGATCTCTACCTTGAAGGCACCCATTGTCCCGGCCTCCACTGCACTCCGTGGCAATGAATTCAACCAGTCCACCACTCTCTGGCTGAAGAAATGTCGTCTCATTTCAGTTTTAAATTTACCTCCTCCAATTTTAAGGCTGTGCCCAAGGGTCCAAGTCTCCCTGCCTAATGGAAACAACTTCCTCATGTCCACCCTTTCTAAACCATACATTATCTTGTAAGTTTCTATTAGATCTCCCCTCAATCTTCGAAACTCTACTGAGTACAATCCCAGGATCCTTAGCCATTCATCATATGTTGAACGTACAATTCCAGGTATCATCTGTGTGATTCTACATTGGACACGCTCCAGGGCTAGTATCTCCTTGCTGCTTTTCATTCTTTCCTCAATTCTTTCTTTATACATTATAAGTTTTTTTATCTTTCATTCTTTCTTTAATTCTTTGTATCATTCTAGCGATCTGTCTAACTTTCTTTATTTCTTTCCTACTTAATTTCATGGAGATTTTCCTTTCCTTCTTTGTTTCATTCTATTTTCTTTCTATCTTCCTTTTATTTGTTGATTTCTTTCTTTCCTCATTAAATTTTAAGAGCACTTCTTTCTTTCATTCTTTCTTTCTTTGTACAGCTTTTCTTTATTTCTTTCATTCTGTCTTTCTTTATTACTTTCACTCTTTCTTTCTGCCTTTCCTACTTGTTATTTTTCTTTCCTTACTTCTAATTTTCCATTCAATGGTATTTGATTGGTTCTTTTTCCTAATTTTGTTGTTTATTTCTGATTTTTTATATTTTCCTTCACTTCTTTCCTTCTTTCGTTCTACTATATTTTTCTTCAATTCTTTCTGTCATTCTTTAGTTTTACTTTCTTTCCTTCATTGTTTTAAGAATTTTCTTTCATTTGAACTCACTTTCTTCCTGTTTTCCAATCTTTCTTTCTGCCAATCTTTCTTTCTTACCTGTATTTTGTTTCAGATCAGTCTTTTTTCTTCCATTTGATTTTTCTTTCTTTCGTTCTTTCTTTCTTTCTTTCATCCAACTTAATTTCGTGGAGATTTTTCTTTCATTCTTTCTTTCATTCTTCTTTCCTTCTTGCATTCTTTAATTCCTGTTCATATATTTTTCTCTCTTCCTTTCAATTTTTAAGAACTGATTTCTATCTTTCTTTGTAAAAGTTTTCATTCTTTCTTTCTTACTCACTTTCACTTTTTCCTTCTGTATTTCCTGCTTTGTTATTTTACTTTCTTTACATCTAAGCTTCTTTCAATGTTGTTACATCGTTTTCTGTCCCTTCTTTCATTCTTTCTTTCTTCGTGCATATTTTCTTCATTTCTTTCTGTCTTTCTTTCTTTCTTGCTTTCGTTCTTCCTTTCTGTCTTTCCTTCTTTTTTAATTTTTCAGACCTTACTTCTAATTTCCTTTCCAATACTTGTCTGACCTCATTTTCCCCTCTCATTCATTCTTTCTTTCTTATCCAGTACATTTTTTGAGAATTCTTTCTGTCATTCTTTATTCTTTCCGTTTATCCTTCAATATTTGAGCAATTATTTTTCTATTGAACTTGCTGTCTTTCAATTATCAAATCATTCTTTCTGATATTCATTCTTTCTTCCTTTCTTTCTGACTTTCATTTCTTTATTATCAATTTATTATTTCCTTTTGATCATTCTTTCTTTCATTCCTATTTAATTCAATGGACATTTTCATCCTTTCTCCATTTCATTCTTCTTTCTTTCTTTCACTTATCCCTTGTATATTTCTTTCTTTCTTCATTTTATTCTGAAGAGCAGTTTTCATTCTAGCTTACTACAATTTTTTGGTTCTTTTCTGTGTTTCCTTCTGCCTTTATTTCTGACTTTTATTCTATCTTTCTTTTGGTCTTTCTTCCTTCCTTCCCACACTTCATTATTTCTGCCTTTCTTTACCTATTTATGGCAGAGTTATTTGGACTTGCATTCAATTTTTTTCCTATTTTATTTCTTTTTTCTTTCGTTCTTTCTTCCTTGAATTCTATCTTCCATTCTTTTCAGGTTTCTTTCATTCTTTATTTATTTATTTATTTATTTATTTCCACCTTTCTTTCTTTCTTTCATTTGCTGTTTCTTGCTTGCAAATTTTCATTTCGTTTCCTTCCATCTTTCGTTCCTTCTGATCTGATTTCGTTATTTTATTGCTTTCATCAATACTTCTTTCTATTTAAGATCATTTTTCTTTCATTCATTCTTTATTTCTTTTTCCTTTCTGTCTTTTTTTTCTCTGTTTCTCTCTTTCTTTCTTCCCATTTTTCTTTCTTTCTATCCTTCTTTCTTTCTTTCTTTCTTTCTTTCTTTCTTTTATTTCTCTCTGCCCTTCAGCCTTTCTGCCCCACTATCTTTCTGCCCTTCTGTCTTTCTTCCTCTCTTTTCTTGCATTTTTCTTTTTTCCCCAGGTTATTCCTACATTTTTATAAGACCATATAACATGGGAGTGAAAGTAAGGCCATTCAGCCATCAGGTCCACTCTGCCATCTAAATCATCGCTGTTGGTCTTTTCAGATACACTTCCCTGCATTCTCCCTGTACGTAGCCCTAGATTCTTTCCGTGATTAAGAATTTGTTGATCTCTACCTTGAAGGCACCCATTGTCGTGGCATCCACTGCACTCCGTGGCAATGAATTCCACCACTCTCTGGCTGAAGAAATGTCGTCTCATTTCAGTTTGAAATTTACCTCCTCCAATTTTAAGGCTGTGCCCAAGGGTCCAAGTCTCCCTGCCTAACGGAAACAACTTCCTCGTGTCCACCCTTTCTAAATCATACATTATCTTGTAAGTTTCTGTTAGATCTACCCTCAATCTTCAAAACTCTACTGAGTACAATCCCAGGATCTTAAGCCATTCATCATACGTTTAACGTACAATTCCAAGTATCATCTGTGTGATTCTACATTGGACACGCTCCAGGGCTAGTATCTCCTTCCTGCTTTTCATTCTTTCCTCAATTCTTTCTTTCTACTTTATAAGTTTTTTTATCTTTCATTCTTTCTTTATTTCTTTCCTATTTAATTTCATGGAGATTTTCCTTTCCTTCTTCGTTTCATTCTATTTTCTTTCTTTCTTCCTTTTATTTATAGATCTCCCCTCAACCTTCTTAACTCTAATGACTACAATCCCAGGATCCTTAGCCATTCGTCATACATTAAACCTCCCATTCCAGATATCTTCTGTGTGAATCAACGTTGGACACGTTCCATGGCTTGTATCTCCTTCCTGTTTTTCTTTCTTTCCTCCATTCTTTCTTTCTATTTTATAGGTATTTTTTTATCTTTCATTCTTTCTTTAATTCTTTGTATCATTCTAATGATTTATCTGACATTCTTTCTTTCTTTCCTGTTTAATTTCATGGAGACTTTCCTTTCCTTCTTAGTTTCATTCTATTTTCTTTCTTTCTTCCTTTTACATATTGAATTCTTTCTTTCATCATTTAATTTTTAAGATCTCTTCTTTCTTTCATTCTTTCTTTCTTTGCACAGCTTTTCTTTATTTCTTTCATTCTGCTTTCTTTCTTACTTTCACGCTTTCTTTCTGCCCTCACTTCATGTTATTTTTCTTTCCTTACTTCTAATTTTCCATTCAATGGAATTTGTTTGGTTATTTTTCGTAATTTTGTTTCTTCTTTTTTTTCACATTTTCCTTTACTTCTTTCCTTCTTTCTTACTACTAGATTTTTTTCAATTCTTTCTGTCGTTCTTTACTTTTACTCTCTTTCCTTCATTGTTTTAAGAATTTTTCTTCATTTGAACTCTCTTTCTTCCTGTTTTCCAATCTTTCTTTCAGCCATTCTTTCTTTCTTACCTGTATTTTGTTGCAGATCAGTCTTTTTTCAGCCGTTTGACCTTTCTTTCTTTCGTTCTTTCTTTCTTTCTTTCATTCAACTTAATTTCGTGGAGATTTTTCTTTCATTCTTTCTTTCATTCTTCTTTCCTTCTTGCATTCTTTAATTCCTGTTCATTTATTTTTCTGTCTTCCTTTCAATTTTTAAGAACTGATTTCTATCTTTCTTTGTAAAATTTTTCATTCTTTCTTTCTTACTCACTTTCACTTTTTCCTTCTGTATTTCCTTCTTTGTTATTTTACTTTCTTTACATCTAAGCTTGTTTCAATGTTGTTACATTGTTTTCAGTTCCTTCTTTCATTCTTTCTTTCTTCGTGCATTTTTTCTTCATTTCTTTCTCTCTTCCTTTCTTTCTTCCTTTCGTTCTTCCTTTCTGTTTTTCCTTCTTTTTTTACTTTTCTGACCTTACTTCTAATTTCGTTTCCGATACTTATCTGAACTCTTTTTCCCCTCTCATTCATTCTTTCTTTCTTATCCAGTACATTTTTTGGAAATTCTTTCTGTCATTCTTTATTCTTTCCTTCTTTCCTTCATTATTTGAACAATTATTTTTCTATTGAACTTGCTGTCTTTCAATAATCAAATCATTCTTTCTGTTATTCATTCTTTCTTACTTTCTTTCTGACTTTTATTTCTATAAGATGATTTTTTTATTTCCTTTTGATCATTCTTTCTTTCAGTCTTACTAAATTCAATGGATATTTTTCGTTGTTTCTCCCTTTGATTCTTCTTTCTTTCTTTCAATTGTATCTTTTTTATTTCTTTCTTTCTTCATTTTATTTTTAAGAGCAGTTTTCATTCTTGCTTTCTACAATTTTTTGGTTTTTTTCTGTGTTTCCATCTGCCTTTATTTCTGACTTTTGTTCCATCTTTCTTTTGGTCTTTCTTCATTCCTTCACACACTTCGTTATTTCTGCCTTTCTTTTCTCATTTATTGCGGAGTTATTTGGACTTGCATTCAATTTTTTTCCTATTTTATTTCTTTCTTCTTTCGTTCTTAATTTCTTGAATTCTATCCTCAATTCTTTTGAGGTTTCTTTCATTCTTTATTTATTTATTTATTTATTTATTTCCATCTTTCTTTCTTTCTACCTTTCTTTCGATCCTCAATTCATTTTCCTGTTTCCTATCTTGTTCCATTTTTTATTCTTTCAATATTTTTCCTTTAATTTCCTTTCTTTTTGCTTCTTTCTTTCATTCCATTTTATTTTCTTTATTTGTTTCCAACGTAATGTCATCCAGTTCTTATCTTTCATTCTTACTTATGTTCATTTTCTTTCTTTCTTTCTTTCTTTCATTTTCTGTTTTTTGCTTGCAAATTTTCCTTTCGTTCCCTTCCACCTTTCGTTCCTTCTCATCTGATTTCGTTTTTTTTCTTGCTTTCATCAATACTTCATTCTATTTAAGACCGTTTTTCTTTCATTCATTCTTTATGTCTTTTTCCTTTCTGTCTTTTTTATCTCTGTTTCTCTCTTTCTGTCTTTCCTTCTTTCTTTCTTTCTTTCCTTCTTTCTTTCCTACTTTCTTTCTTTCTTTCTTACTTTCTCTCTGCCCTTCTGCCTTTCTGCCCTTCTGTCTTTCTGCCCTTCTGTCTTTCTTCCTCTCTTTCCTTGCATTTTTCTTATTTCCCCGGGTTATTCCTACATTTTTAGAAGACCATAAGACATGGGAGTGAAAGTACGGCCATTCAGCCATCAGGTCCACTCTGCCATTTAAATCATGTCTGATGGGCATTTCAACTCAACTTCCCTCAACTCTCCCCGTACGTAGCCCTTGATTCTTTCTGTGATTACGAATTTGTTGAACTCTACCTTGAAGGAACAGATTGTCACGGCCTCCACTGCACTTCGTGACAATGAATTCCACCAGCCCACCACTCTCTGGCTGAAGAAATGTCGTCTCATTTCAGTTTTAAATTTACTTCCTCCAATTTTAAGTCTGTGCCCAAGGGTCAAAGTCTCCCTGCCTAATGGAAACAACCTCCTCATGTCCACCCTTTCTAAACCATACTTTATCTTGTAAGTGTCTATTAGATCTCCCCTCAATCTTCGAAACTCTACTGAGTACAATCCCAGGATCCTTAGCCATTCATCATACGTTAAACCTACCATTCCAGGTATCATCTGTGTGATTCGAGATTGGTCCGCTCCAGGGCTAGTATCTTCTTCCTGTTTTTCATTCTTTCCTCAATTCTTTCTTTCTACTTTATAAGTTTTTTTTTATCTTTTATTCTTTCTTTAATTCTTTGTATCATTCTAACGATCTGTCTAACATTCTTTATTTCTTTCCTACTGAATTTCATGGACATTTTCCTTTCCTTCTTTGTTTCATTCTATTTTATTTCGTTCTTCCTTTTATTTATTGATTTCTTTCTTTCCACATTAAATTTTAAGAACACTTCGTTCTTTCATTCTTCCTTTCTTTGTACAGCTTTTCTTTATTTCTTTCATTCTGTCTTTCTTTCTTACTTTCACTCTTTCTTTCTCCCTTTCCTTCTTGTTATTTTTCTTTCCTTACTTCTAATTTTCCATTCAATGGTATTTGATTGGGTTTTCTTTTTCCTAATTTTGTTGTTTCTTTCTGTTCATCTATATTTTCCTTCACTTCTTTCCTTCTTTCTTTCTACTATATTTTTCTTCAATTCTTTCTGTCGTTCTTTACTTTTACTTTCTTTCCTTCATTGTTTTAAGAATTTTCCTTCATTTGAACTCACTTTCTTCCTATTTTCCAAACTTTCCTTCTGCCATTCTTCCTTTCTTACTTGCATATTGTTTCAGATTAGTCTTTTTTCTTCCATTTGATTTTTCTTTCTTTCTTTCTTTGGTTCTTTCTTTCTTTCTTTCAATCAACTTAATTTCGTGGAGATTTTTCTTTCATTCTTTCTTTCATTCTTCTTTCCTTCTTGCGTTCTGTAATTCCTGTTTACTTATTTGTCTCTCTTCCTTTCAATTTTTAAGAACTGATTTCTATCTTTCTTTGTAAAAGTTTTCATTCTTTCTTTCTTACTCACTTTCACTTTTTCCTTCTGTATTTCCTTCTTTGTTATTTTACTTTCTTTACATCTAAGCTTCTTTCATTGTTGTTAATTCGTTTTCTGTTCCGTCTTTCATTCTTTCTTTCTCCGTGCATTTTTTCTTCATTTCTTTCAGTCTTTCTTTCTTTCGTCCTTTCGTTCTTCCTTTCTGTCTTTCCTTCTTTTTTTACTTTTCAGACCTTACTTCTAATTTCCTTTCCAATACTTAGCTGAACTCTTTTTCCCCTCTCATTCATTCTTTCTTTCTTATCCAGTACATTTTTTGGAAATTCTTTCTGTCATTCTTTATTCTTTCCTTCTTTCCTTCATTATTTGAACAATTATTTTTCTATTGAACTTGCTGTCTTTCAAAAATCAAATCATTCTTTCTGTTAGTCATTCTTTCTTACTTTCTTTCTGACTTTTATTTCTTTAAGATCAATTTTTTATTTCCTTTTGATCATTCTTTCTTTCATTCTTACTTAATTCAATGGACATTTTTCGTTCTTTCTCCCTTTCATTCTTATTTCTTTCTTTCACTTTTCCCTTTTTTATTTCTTTCTTCATTTTATTTTTAAGAGCAGTTTTCATTCTAGCTTTCTGCCATTTTTTGGTTGTTTTCTTGTTTCCTTCTGCCTTTCTTTTTGACATTTGTTCTATCTTTCTTTTGGTCTTTCTTCTTTCCTTCCCACACTTCATTATTTCTGCCTTTCTTTTCTAATTTATTGCAGAGTTATTTGGACTTGCATTCAATTTGTTTCCTATTTTATTTCTTTCTTCTTTCGTTCTTTCTTTCTTTAATTCTATCCTCCATTCTTTTGAGGTTTCTTTCATTCTTTCTTTATTTATTTATTTTTTCCATCTTTCTTTCTTTCTACCTTTCTTTCCATCCTCAATTCATTTTCCTGTTTCCTACCTTGTTACTTTTTTGATTCCTTTCATTGTTTTTCCTTTAATTTCCTTTCTTTGTTCTTCTTTCTTTCATTTCATTTTTATTTCTTTATTTGTTTCCGATGTAATTTCATTGATTTCTTATCTTTCATTCTTCCTTTTGTTCTTTTTCTTTCTTTCTTTCTTTCTTTCATTTTCTGTTTCTTACTTGCAAATTTTCCTTTCGTTACCTTCCATCTTTCTTTCCTTCTGATCTGATTTCGTTTTATTTTTAATTTCTTTCATCAATACTTCTTTCTATTTTAGATCATTTTTCTTTCATTCAATCTTTATTTCTTTTTCCGTTCTGCCTTTTTTCTATCTTTGTTTCTCTCTTTCTTTTCTTTTCTCCTTTCTTTCTTACTTTCTTCTCTTTTCTCCTTTCTTTCTTACTTTCTTCTTTCTTTCTTTCTTTCTTTATTTCTTGCTTGCTTTCTGTCTTTCTATCTTTATTTCCATCTGCCCTTCTGTCATTCTTCCTCTCTTTCCTTGCATTTTGCTTTGTTCCATAGGTTATTCCTACATTTTTATAAGACCAGAAGACACCGGAGTGAAAGTAAGGCCATTCAGCCATCAAGTCCACTCTGACATTTAAATCATGTCTGATGGGCAGTTCAACTCCACTTCCCTCCACTCTCCCCGTACATTGCCCTTGATTCTTTCTGAGATTAAGAATTTGTTGATCTCTACCTTGAAGGCACCCAATGTCGCGGCCTCCACTGCACTTTGTGGCAATGAATTCCACCGGTCCACCACTCTCTGGCTGAAGAAATGTCGTCTCATTTCAGTTTCAAATTTACCTCCTCTAATTTTAAGGCTGTGCCCAAGGGTCCAAGTCTCCCTGCCTAAGGGAAACAACTTCCTTGTGTCCATCCTTTCTAAACCATACATTATCTTGTAAGTTTCTATTAGATCTCCCCTCAACCTTCTAAACTCTAATGACTACAATCCCAGGATCCTTAGCCATTCGTCATACATTAAACCTCCCATTCCAGATATCTTCTGTGTGAATCAACGTTGGACACGTTCCATGGCTTGTATCTCCTTCCTGTTTTTCTTTCTTTCCTCCATTCTTTCTTTCTATTTTATAGGTTTTTTTTATCTTTCATTCTTTCTTTAATTCTTTGTATCATTCTAATGATCTATCTGACATTCTTTCTTTCTTTCCTGTTTAATTTCATGGAGACTTTCCTTTCCTTCTTAGTTTCATTCTATTTTCTTTCTTTCTTCCTTTTATATATTGAATTCTTTCTTTCATCATTTAATTTTTAAGATCTCTTCTTTCTTTCATTCTTTCTTTCTTTGCACAGCTTTTCTTTATTTCTTTCATTCTGCTTTCTTTCTTACTTTCACGCTTTCTTTCTGCCCTCACTTCATGTTATTTTTCTTTCCTTACTTCTAATTTTCCATTCAATGGAATTTGATTGGTTATTTTTCGTAATTTTGTTTCTTCTTTTTTTTCACATTTTCCTTTACTTCTTTCCTTCTTTCTTACTACTAGATTTTTTTCAATTCTTTCTGTCGTTCTTTACTTTTACTCTCTTTCTTTCATTGTTTTAAGAATTTTTCTTCATTTGAACTCACTTTCTTCCTGTTTTCCAATCTTTCTTTCAGCCATTCTTTCTTTCTTACCTGTATTTTGTTTCAGATCAGTCTTTTTTCAGCCGTTTGACCTTTCTTTCTTTCGTTCTTTCTTTCTTTCTTTCATTCAACTTAATTTCGTGGAGATTTTTCTTTCATTCATTCTTTCATTCTTCTTTCCTTCTTGCGTTCTTTAATTCCTGTTTATTTATTTTTCTCTCTTTCTTTCAATTTTTAAGAACTGATTTCTATCTTTCTTTGTAAAATTTTTCATTCTTTCTTTCTTACTCACTTTCACTTTTTCCTTCTGTATTTCCTTCTTTGTTATTTTACTTTCTTTACATCTAAGCTTGTTTCAATGTTGTTACATTGTTTTCAGTTCCTTCTTTCATTCTTTCTTTCGTCGTGCATTTTTTCTTCATTTCTTTCTCTCTTCCTTTCTTTCTTCCTTTCGTTCTTCCTTTCTGTTTTTCCTTCTTTTTTTACTTTTCCAACCTTACTTCTAATTTCGTTTCCGATACTTATCTGAACTCTTTTTCCCCTCTCATTCATTCTTTCTTTCTTATCCAGTACATTTTTTGGAAATTCTTTCTGTCATTCTTTATTCTTTCCTTCTTTCCTTCATTATTTGAACAATTATTTTTCTATTGAACTTGCTGTCTTTCAATAATCAAATCATTCTTTCTGTTATTCATTCTTTCTTACTTTCTTTCTGACTTTTATTTCTATAAGATGATTTTTTATTTCCTTTTGATCATTCTTTCTTTAAGTCTTACTAAATTCAATGGATATTTTTCGTTGTTTCTCCCTTTCATTCTTCTTTCTTTCTTTCAATTGTATCTTTTTTATTTCTTTCTTTCTTCATTTTATTTTTAAGAGCAGTTTTCATTCTTGCTTTCTACAATTTTTTGGTTTTTTTCTGTGTTTCCATCTGCCTTTATTTCTGACTTTTGTTCCATCTTTCTTTTGGTCTTTCTTCCTTCCTTCCCACACTTCGTTATTTCTGCCTTTCTTTTCTCATTTATTGCGGAGTTATTTGGACTTGCATTCAATTTTTTTCCTATTTTATTTCTTTCTTCTTTCGTTCTTTCTTTCTTGAATTCTATCCTCAATTCTTTTGAGGTTTCTTTCATTCTTTCTTTCTTTCTTTATTTATTTATTTCCATCTTTCTTTCTTTCTACCTTTCTTTCGATCCTCAATTCATTTTCCTGTTTCCTCTCTTGTTCCATTTTTTATTCTTTCAATAGTTTTCCTTTAATTTCCTTTCTTTTTGCTTCTTTCTTTCATTCCATTTTATTTTCTTTATTTGTTTCCAACGTAATGTCATCCAGTTCTTATCTTTCATTCTTACTTATGTTCATTTTCTTTCTTTCTTTCTTTCTTTCATTTTCTGTTTTTTGCTTGCAAATTTTCCTTTCGTTCCCTTCCATCTTTCGTTCCTTCTCATCTGATTTCGGTTTTTTTCTTGCTTTCATCAATACTTCATTCTATTTAAGACCGTTTTTCTTTCATTCATTCTTTATGTCTTTTTCCTTTCTGTCTTTTTTATCTCTGTTTCTCTCTTTCTGTCTTTCCTTCTTTCTTTCTTTCTTTCCTTCTTTCTTTCCTACTTTCTTTCTTTCTTTCTTACTTTCTCTCTGCCCTTCTGCCTTTCTGCCCTTCTGTCTTTCTTCCCTTCTGTCTTTCTTCCTCTCTTTCCTTGCATTTTTCTTTTTTCCCCAGGTTATTCCTACATTTTTAGAAGACCATAAGACATGGGAGTGAAAGTACGGCCATTCAGCCATCAGGTCCACTCTGCCATTTAAATCATGTCTGATGGGCATTTCAACTCAACTTCCCTCAACTCTCCCCGTACGTAGCCCTTGATTCTTTCTGTGATTACGAATTTGTTGAACTCTACCTTGAAGGAACAGATTGTCACGGCCTCCACTGCACTTCGTGACAATGAATTCCACCAGTCCACCACTCTCTGGCTGAAGAAATGTCGTCTCATTTCAGTTTTAAATTTACTTCCTCCAATTTTAAGTCTGTGCCCAAGGGTCAAAGTCTCCCTGCCTAATGGAAACAACTTCCTCATGTCCACCCTTTCTAAACCATACTTTATCTTGTAAGTGTCTATTAGATCTCCCCTCAATCTTCGAAACTCTACTGAGTACAATCCCAGGATCCTTAGCCATTCATCATACGTTAAACCTACCATTCCAGGTATCATCTGTGTGATTCGAGATTGGTCCGCTCCAGGGCTAGTATCTTCTTCCTTTTTTCATTCTTTCCTCAATTCTTTCTTTCTACTTTATAAGTTTTTTTTATCTTTTATTCTTTCTTTAATTCTTTGTATCATTCTAACGATCTGTCCAACATTCTTTATTTCTTTCCTACTTAATTTCATGGACATTTTCCTTTCCCTCTTTGATTCATTCTATTTTATTTCGTTCTTCCTTTTATTTAATGATTTCTTTCTTTCCTCATTAAATTTTAATAACACTTCGTTCTTTCATTCTTCCTTTCTTTGTACAGCTTTTCTTTATTTCTTTCATTCTGTCTTTCTTTCTTACTTTCACTCTTTCTTTCTCCCTTTCCTTCTTGTTATTTTTCTTTCCTTACTTCTAATTTTCCATTCAATGGTATTTGATTGGGTTTTCTTTTTCCGAATTTTGTTGTTTCTTTCTGTTCATCTATATTTTCCTTCACTTCTTTCCTTCTTTCTTTCTACTATATTTTTCTTCAATTCTTTCTGTCGTTCTTTACTTTTACTTTCTTTCCTTCATTGTTTTAAGAATTTTCCTTCATTTGAACTCACTTTCTTCCTATTTTCCAAACTTTCTTTCTGCCATTCTTCCTTTCTTACTTGCATATTGTTTCAGATTAGTCTTTTTTCTTCCATTTGATTTTTCTTTCTTTCTTTCTTTCTTTGGTTCTTTCTTTCTTTCTTTCAATCAACTTAATTTCGTGGAGATTTTTCTTTCATTCTTTCTTTCATTCTTCTTTCCTTCTTGCGTTCTGTAATTCCTGTTTACTTATTTGTCTCTCTTCCTTTCAATTTTTAAGAACTGATTTCTATCTTTCTTTGTAAAAGTTTTCATTCTTTCTTTCTTACTCACTTTCACTTTTCCTTCTGTATTTCCTTCTTTGTTATTTTATTTTCTTTACATCTAAGCTTCTTTCATTGTTGTTAATTCGTTTTCTGTTCCGTCTTTCATTCTTTCTTTCTCCGTGCATTTTTTCTTCATTTCTTTCAGTCTTTCTTTCTTTCGTCCTTTCGTTCTTCCTTTCTGTCTTTCCTTCTTTTTTAACTTTTCAGACCTTACTTCTAGTTTCCTTTCCAATACTTAACTGAACTCTTTTTCCCCTCTCATTCATTCTTTCTTTCTTATCCAGTACATTTTTTGGAAATTCTTTCTGTCATTCTTTATTCTTTCCTTCTTTCCTTCATTATTTGAACAATTATTTTTCTATTGAACTTGCTGTCTTTCAATAATCAAATCATTCTTTCTGTTAGTCATTCTTTCTTACTTTCTTTCTGACTTTTATTTCTTTCAGATCAATTTTTTATTTCCTTTTGATCATTCTTTCTTTCATTCTTACTTAATTCAATGGACATTTTTCGTTCTTTCTCCCTTTCATTCTTATTTCTTTCTTTCACTTTTCCCTTTTTTATTTCTTTCTTCATTTTATTTTTAAGAGCAGTTTTCATTCGAGCTTTCTGCCATTTTTTGGTTTTTTTCTTGTTTCCTTCTGCCTTTCTTTCTGACTTTTGTTCTATCTTTCTTTTGGTCTTTCTTCCTTCCTTCCCACACTTCATTATTTCTGCCTTTCTTTTCTAATTTATTGCAGAGTTATTTGGACTTGCATTCAATTTGTTTCCTATTTTATTTCTTTCTTCTTTCGTTCTTTCTTTCTTTAATTCTATCCTCCATTCATTTGAGGTTTCTTTCATTCTTTCATTCTTTATTTATTTATTTACTTATTTCCATCTTTCTTTCTTTCTACCTTCCTTTCCATCCTCAATTCATTTTCCTGTTTCCTACCTTGTTACTTTTTTGATTCCTTTCATTGTTTTTCCTTTAATTTCCTTTCTTTATTCTTCTTTCTTTCATTTCATTTTTATTTCTTTATTTGTTTCCGATGTAATTTCATTGATTTCTTACCTTTCATTCTTCCTTTTGTTCTTTTTCTTTCTTTCTTTCTTTCTTTCATTTTCTGTTTCTTACTTGCAAATTTTCCTTTCGTTACCTTCCATCTTTCTTTCCTTCTGATCTGATTTCGTTTTATTTTTAATTTCTTTCATCAATACTTCTTTCTATTTTAGATCATTTTTCTTTCATTCAATCTTTATTTCTTTTTCCGTTCTGCCTTTTTTCTATCTTTTTTTCTCTCTTTCTCTTCTTTTCTCCTTTCTTTCTTACTTTCTTCTCTTTTCTCCTTTCTTTCTTACTTTCTTCTTTCTTTCTTTCTTTCTTTATTTCTTGCTTGCTTTCTTTCTTTCTATCTTTATTTCCTTCTGCCCTTCTGTCTTTCTTCCTCTCTTTCCTTGCATTTTGCTTTGTTCCATAGGTTATTCCTACATTTTTATAAGACCAGAAGACACCGGAGTGAAAGTAAGGCCATTCAGCCATCAAGTCCACTCTGACATTTAAATCATGTCTGATGGGCAGTTCAACTCCACTTCCCTCCACTCTCCCCGTACATTGCCCTTGATTCTTTCTGAGATTAAGAATTTGTTGATCTCTACCTTGAAGGCACCCAATGTCGCGGCCTCCACTGCACTTTGTGGCAATGAATTCCACCGGTCCACCACTCTCTGGCTGAAGAAATGTCGTCCCATTTCAGTTTTAAATTTACCTCCTCTAATTTTAAGGCTGTGCCCAAGGGTCCAAGTCTCCCTGCCTAATGGAAACAACTTCCTTGTGTCCATCCTTTCTAAACCATACATTATCTTGTAAGTTTCTATTAGATCTCCCCTCAACCTTCTAAACTCTAATGACTACAATCCCAGGATCCTTAGCCATTCGTCATACATTAAACCTCCCATTCCAGATATCTTCTGTGTGAATCAACGTTGGACACGTTCCATGGCTTGTATCTCCTTCCTGTTTTTCTTTCTTTCCTCCATTCTTTCTTTCTATTTTATAGGTTTTTTTTATCTTTCATTCTTTCTTTAATTCTTTGTATCATTCTAATGATCTATCTGACATTCTTTCTTTCTTTCCTGTTTAATTTCATGGAGACTTTCCTTTCCTTCTTAGTTTCATTCTATTTTCTTTCTTTCTTCCTTTTATATATTGAATTCTTTCTTTCATCATTTAATTTTTAAGATCTCTTCTTTCTTTCATTCTTTCTTTCTTTGCACAGCTTTTCTTTATTTCTTTCATTCTGCTTTCTTTCTTACTTTCACGCTTTCTTTCTGCCCTCACTTCATGTTATTTTTCTTTCCTTACTTCTAATTTTCCATTCAATGGAATTTGATTGGTTATTTTTCGTAATTTTGTTTCTTCTTTTTTTTCACATTTTCCTTTACTTCTTTCCTTCTTTCTTACTACTAGATTTTTTTCAATTCTTTCTGTCGTTCTTTACTTTTACTCTCTTTCCTTCATTGTTTTAAGAATTTTTCTTCATTTGAACTCACTTTCTTCCTGTTTTCCAATCTTTCTTTCAGCCATTCTTTCTTTCTTACCTGTATTTTGTTTCAGATCAGTCTTTTTTCAGCCGTTTGACCTTTCTTTCTTTCGTTCTTTCTTTCTTTCTTTCATTCAACTTAATTTCGTGGAGATTTTTCTTTCATTCATTCTTTCATTCTTCTTTCCTTCTTGCGTTCTTTAATTCCTGTTTATTTATTTTTCTCTCTTTCTTTCAATTTTTAAGAACTGATTTCTATCTTTCTTTGTAAAATTTTTCATTCTTTCTTTCTTACTCACTTTCACTTTTTCCTTCTGTATTTCCTTCTTTGTTATTTTACTTTCTTTACATCTAAGCTTGTTTCAATGTTGTTACATTGTTTTCAGTTCCTTCTTTCATTCTTTCTTTCTTCGTGCATTTTTTCTTCATTTCTTTCTCTCTTCCTTTCTTTCTTCCTTTCTGTTTTTCCTTCTTTTTTTACTTTTCCGACCTTACTTCTAATTTCGTTTCCGATACTTATCTGAACTCTTTTTCCCCTCTCATTCATTCTTTCTTTCTTATCCAGTACATTTTTTGGAAATTCTTTCTGTCATTCTTTATTCTTTCCTTCTTTCCTTCATTATTTGAACAATTATTTTTCTATTGAACTTGCTGTCTTTCAATAATCAAATCATTCTTTCTGTTATTCATTCTTTCTTACTTTCTTTCTGACTTTTATTTCTATAAGATGATTTTTTTATTTCCTTTTGATCATTCTTTCTTTCAGTCTTACTAAATTCAATGTATATTTTTCGTTGTTTCTCCCTTTCATTCTTCTTTCTTTCTTTCAATTGTATCTTTTTTATTTCTTTCTTTCTTCATTTTATTTTTAAGAGCAGTTTTCATTCTTGCTTTCTACAATTTTTTGGTTTTTTTCTGTGTTTCCATCTGCCTTTATTTCTGACTTTTGATCCATCTTTCTTTTGGTCTTTCTTCCTTCCTTCCCACACTTCGTTATTTCTGCCTTTCTTTTCTCATTTATTGCGGAGTTATTTGGACTTGCATTCAATTTTTTTCCTATTTTATTTCTTTCTTCTTTCGTTCTTTCTTTCTTGAATTCTATCCTCAATTCTTTTGAGGTTTCTTTCATTCTTTCTTTCTTTCTTTATTTATTTATTTCCATCTTTCTTTCTTTCTACCTTTCTTTCGATCCTCAATTCATTTTCCTGTTTCCTATCTTGTTCCATTTTTTATTCTTTCAATAGTTTTCCTTTAATTTCCTTTCTTTTTGCTTCTTTCTTTCATTCCATTTTATTTTCTTTATTTGTTTCCAACGTAATGTCATCCAGTTCTTATCTTTCATTCTTACTTATGTTCATTTTCTTTCTTTCTTTCTTTCTTTCATTTTCTGTTTTTTGCTTGCAAATTTTCCTTTCGTTCCCTTCCATCTTTCTTTCCTTCTCATCTGATTTCGTTTTTTTTCTTGCTTTCATCAATACTTCATTCTATTTAAGACCGTTTTTCTTTCATTCATTCTTTATGTCTTTTTCCTTTCTGTCTTTTTTATCTCTGTTTCTCTCTTTCTGTCTTTCCTTCTTTCTTTCTTTCTTTCCTTCTTTCTTTCCTACTTTCTTTCTTTCTTTCTTACTTTCTCTCTGCCCTTCTGCCTTTCTGCCCTTCTGTCTTTCTGCCCTTCTGTCTTTCTTCCTCTCTTTCCTTGCATTTTTCTTTTTTCCCCAGGTTATTCCTACATTTTTAGAAGACCATAAGACATGGGAGTGAAAGTACGGCCATTCAGCCATCAGGTCCACTCTGCCATTTAAATCATGTCTGATGGGCATTTCAACTCAACTTCCCTCAACTCTCCCCGTACGTAGCCCTTGATTCTTTCTGTGATTACGAATTTGTTGAACTCTACCTTGAAGGAACAGATTGTCACGGCCTCCACTGCACTTCGTGACAATGAATTCCACCAGTCCACCACTCTCTGGCTGAAGAAATGTCGTCTCATTTCAGTTTTAAATTTACTTCCTCCAATTTTAAGTCTGTGCCCAAGGGTCAAAGTCTCCCTGCCTAATGGAAACAACTTCCTCATGTCCACCCTTTCTAAACCATACTTTATCTTGTAAGTGTCTATTAGATCTCCCCTCAATCTTCGAAACTCTACTGAGTACAATCCCAGGATCCTTAGCCATTCATCATACGTTAAACCTACCATTCCAGGTATCATCTGTGTGATTCGAGATTGGTCCGCTCCAGGGCTAGTATCTTCTTCCTGTTTTTCATTCTTTCCTCAATTCTTTCTTTCTACTTTATAAGTTTTATTTTTATCTTTTATTCTTTCTTTAATTCTTTGTATCATTCTAACGATCTGTCCAACATTCTTTATTTCTTTCCTACTTAATTTCATGGACATTTTCCTTTCCTTCTTTGTTTCATTCTATTTTATTTCGTTCTTCCTTTTATTTATTGATTTCTTTCTTTCCTCATTAAATTTTAAGAACACTTCGTTCTTTCATTCTTCCTTTCTTTGTACAGCTTTTCTTTATTTCTTTCATTCTGTCTTTCTTTCTTACTTTCACTCTTTCTTTCTCCCTTTCCTTCTTGTTATTTTTCTTTCCTTACTTCTAATTTTCCATTCAATGGTATTTGATTGGGTTTTCTTTTTCCGAATTTTGTTGTTTCTTTCTGTTCATCTATATTTTCCTTCACTTCTTTCCTTCTTTCTTTCTACTATATTTTTCTTCAATTCTTTCTGTCGTTCTTTACTTTTACTTTCTTTCCTTCATTGTTTTAAGAATTTTCCTTCATTTGAACTCACTTTCTTCCTATTTTCCAAACTTTCTTTCTGCCATTCTTCCTTTCTTACTTGCATATTGTTTCAGATGAGTCTTTTTTCTTCCATTTGATTTTTCTTTCTTTCTTTCTTTGGTTCTTTTTTTCTTTCTTTCAATCAACTTAATTTCGTGGAGATTTTTCTTTCATTCTTTCTTTCATTCTTCTTTCCTTCTTGCGTTCTGTAATTCCTGTTTACTTATTTGTCTCTCTTCCTTTCAATTTTTAAGAACTGATTTCTATCTTTCTTTGTAAAAGTTTTCATTCTTTCTTTCTTACTCACTTTCACTTTTTCCTTCTGTATTTCCTTCTTTGTTATTTTACTTTCTTTACATCTAAGCTTCTTTTATTGTTGTTAATTCGTTTTCTGTTCCGTCTTTCATTCTTTCTTTCTCCGTGCATTTTTTCTTCATTTCTTTCAGTCTTTCTTTCTTTCGTCCTTTCGTTCTTCCTTTCTGTCTTTCCTTCTTTTTTAACTTTTCAGACCTTACTTCTAATTTCCTTTCCAATACTTAGCTGAACTCTTTTTCCCCTCTCATTCATTCTTTCTTTCTTATCCAGTACATTTTTTGGAAATTCTTTCTGTCATTCTTTATTCTTTCCTTCATTATTTGAACAATTATTTTTCTATTGAACTTGCTGTCTTTCAATAATCAAATCATTCTTTCTGTTAGTCATTCTTTCTTACTTTCTTTCTGACTTTTATTTCTTTAAGATCAATTTTTTATTTCCTTTTGATCATTCTTTCTTTCATTCTTACTTAATTCAATGGACATTTTTCGTTCTTTCTCCCTTTCATTCTTATTTCTTTCTTTCACTTTTCCCTTTTTTATTTCTTTCTTCATTTTATTTTTAAGAGCAGTTTTCATTCTAGCTTTCTGCCATTTTTTGGTTTTTTTCTTGTTTCCTTCTGCCTTTCTTTCTGACTTTTGTTCTATCTTTCTTTTGGTCTTTCTTCCTTCCTTCCCACACTTCATTATTTCTGCCTTTCTTTTCTAATTTATTGCAGAGTTATTTGGACTTGCATTCAATTGGTTTCCTATTTTATTTCTTTCTTCTTTCGTTCTTTCTTTCTTTAATTCTATCCTCCATTCTTTTGAGGTTTCTTTCATTCTTTCTTTCTTTCTTTATTTATTTATTTATTTATTTATTTATTTATTTCCATCTTTCTTTCTTTCTACCTTTCTTTCCATCCTCAATTCATTTTCCTGTTTCCTACCTTGTTACTTTTTTGATTCCTTTCATTGTTTTTCCTTTAATTTCCTTTCTTTATTCTTCTTTCTTTCATTTCATTTTTATTTCTTTATTTGTTTCCGATGTAATTTCATTGATTTCTTATCTTTCATTCTTCCTTTTGTTCTTTTTCTTTCTTTCTTTCTTTCTTTCATTTTCTGTTTCTTACTTGCAAATTTTCCTTTCGTTACCTTCCATCTTTCTTTCCTTCTGATCTGATTTCGTTTTATTTTTAATTTCTTTCATCAATACTTCTTTCTATTTTAGATCATTTTTCGTTCATTCAATCTTTATTTCTTTTTCCGTTCTGCCTTTTTTCTATCTTTGTTTCTCTCTTTCTTTTCTTTTCTCCTTTCTTTCTTACTTTCTTCTCTTTTCTCCTTTCTTTCTTACTTTCTTCTTTCTTTCTTTCTTTCTTGCTTGCTTTCTTTCTTTCTATCTTTATTTCCTTCTGCCCTTCTGTCTTTCTTCCTCTCTTTCCTTGCATTTTGCTTTGTTCCATAGGTTATTCCTACATTTTTATAAGACCAGAAGACACCGGAGTGAAAGTAAGGCCATTCAGCCATCAAGTCCACTCTGACATTTAAATCATGTCTGATGGGCAGTTCAACTCCACTTCCCTCCACTCTCCCCGTACATTGCCCTTGATTTTTTCTGAGATTAAGAATTTGTTGATCTCTACCTTGAAGGCACCCAATGTCGCGGCCTCCACTGCACCTTGTGGCAATGAATTCCACCGGTCCACCACTCTCTGGCTGAAGAAATGTCGTCTCATTTCAGGTTTAAATTTACCTCCTCTAATTTTAAGGCTGTGCCCAAGGGTCCAAGTCTCCCTGCCTCATGGAAACAACTTCCTTGTGTCCATCCTTTCTAAACCATACATTATCTTGTAAGTTTCTATTAGATCTCCCCTCAACCTTCTAAACTCTAATGACTACAATCCCAGGATCCTTAGCCATTCGTCATACATTAAACCTCCCATTCCAGATATCTTCTGTGTGAATCAACGTTGGACACGTTCCATGGCTTGTATCTCCTTCCTGTTTTTCTTTCTTTCCTCCATTCTTTCTTTCTACTTTATAGGTATTTTTTTATCTTTCATTCTTTCTTTAATTCTTTGTATCATTCTAATGATCTATCTGACATTCTTTCTTTCTTTCCTGTTTAATTTCATGGAGACTTTCCTTTCCTTCTTAGTTTCATTCTATTTTCTTTCTTTCTTCCTTTTATATATTGAATTCTTTCTTTCATCATTTAATTTTTAAGATCTCTTCTTTCTTTCATTCTTTCTTTCTTTGCACAGCTTTTCTTTATTTCTTTCATTCTGCTTTCTTTCTTACTTTCACGCTTTCTTTCTGCCCTCACTTCATGTTATTTTTCTTTCCTTACTTCTAATTTTCCATTCAATGGAATTTGATTGGTTATTTTTCGTAATTTTGTTTCTTCTTTTTTTTCACATTTTCCTTTACTTCTTTCCTTCTTTCTTACTACTAGATTTTTTTCAATTCTTTCTGTCGTTCTTTACTTTTACTCTCTTTCCTTCATTGTTTTAAGAATTTTTCTTCATTTGAACTCACTTTCTTCCTGTTTTCCAATCTTTCTTTCAGCCATTCTTTCTTTCTTACCTGTATTTTGTTTCAGATCAGTCTTTTTTCAGCCGTTTGACCTTTCTTTCTTTCGTTCTTTCTTTCTTTCTTTCATTCAACTTAATTTCGTGGAGATTTTTCTTTCATTCATTCTTTCATTCTTCTTTCCTTCTTGCGTTCTTTAATTCCTGTTTATTTATTTTTCTCTCTTTCTTTCAATTTTTAAGAACTGATTTCTATCTTTCTTTGTAAAATTTTTCATTCTTTCTTTCTTACTCACTTTCACTTTTTCCTTCTGTATTTCCTTCTTTGTTATTTTACTTTCTTTACATCTAAGCTTGTTTCAATGTTGTTACATTGTTTTCAGTTCCTTCTTTCATTCTTTCTTTCTTCGTGCATTTTTTCTTCATTTCTTTCTCTCTTCCTTTCTTTCTTCCTTTCGTTCTTCCTTTCTGTTTTTCCTTCTTTTTTTACTTTTCCGACCTTACTTCTAATTTCGTTTCCGATACTTATCTGAACTCTTTTTCCCCTCTCATTCATTCTTTCTTTCTTATCCAGTACATTTTTTGGAAATTCTTTCTGTCATTCTTTATTCTTTCCTTCTTTCCTTCATTATTTGAACAATTATTTTTCTATTGAACTTGCTGTCTTTCAATAATCAAATCATTCTTTCTGTTATTCATTCTTTCTTACTTTCTTTCTGACTTTTATTTCTATAAGATGAATTTTTTATTTCCTTTTGATCATTCTTTCTTTCAGTCTTACTAAATTCAATGGATATTTTTCGTTGTTTCTCCCTTTCATTCTTCTTTCTTTCTTTCAATTGTATCTTTTTTATTTCTTTCTTTCTTCATTTTATTTTTAAGAGCAGTTTTCATTCTTGCTTTCTACAATTTTTTGGTTTTTTTCTGTGTTTCCATCTGCCTTTATTTCTGACTTTTGTTCCATCTTTCTTTTGGTCTTTCTTCCTTCCTTCCCACACTTCGTTATTTCTGCCTTTCTTTTCTCATTTATTGCGGAGTTATTTGGACTTGCATTCAATTTTTTTCCTATTTTATTTCTTTCTTCTTTCGTTCTTTCTTTCTTGAATTCTATCCTCAATTCTTTTGAGGTTTCTTTCATTCTTTCTTTCTTTCTTTATTTATTTATTTCCATCTTTCTTTCTTTCTACCTTTCTTTCGATCCTCAATTCATTTTCCTGTTTCCTATCTTGTTCCATTTTTTATTCTTTCAATCGTTTTCCTTTAATTTCCTTTCTTTTTGCTTCTTTCTTTTCATTCCATTTTATTTTCTTTATTTGTTTCCA
>NW_026728495.1:0-47998 GCF_030684315.1 Stegostoma tigrinum | reverse complement strand
AAAGGTCCCACTTCCAAGTGACTCCTATGCTCAGATTCTGTGTTTGCTCTAGGGGAAATCAGTTACATTATCTACTGTGAGTCTGTAAATATTAGTTGGATATGGTAACATTAATGCTGGTGACAAAACATACTCTCTACTGATCTGAATTCACCTGTCTGCTTTATCCAGGTGTTATCACTTGTTCCTGGTCCATCTGTTACTGAACTCACTGCAGATAATCGAATTGATTGAGATAAGAACGTTGTTACAATGGAGGAAGACAACATTTCAAAATAAAAACAAAGTGCTTGAGAAACTCCACAGTTCAGGGAGGTATCTGTAGAGAAAGAAATAACTGAACTCTAAAAAGGAATTCTAACTTCAGAACTGAAAGGGGCTGGTAAATGGTGGTTTTTACACTGCTGGCAGAGGGGGCTGGGGACATCCTAGCCAAATTACTCACCCTGCATTGTTTTTAATCTTTCTAATTTGTTTTCCGTACATGTACAGCATGAGCCCTGTAACATCACTGAAGTGCCTTGGTTCCTGGTATTAAACACTTGCCGAGGAGATCATTCAAACTCTTCACAGCTACCTGTGGAAAGATAACTTTGACATTTTTGAGTCAAACCTTATCCTTACAAAGGCTGTATGAGTCAGATTTCAATACTTAAGGCAATGCAGCTACCTGATCTTTTATCCTAGCTTTTTGTGCTCAATGTCAGAAGAGCGAGTGGAACAGGTTTTGAGTGCCAAGACCAAAAGGAGTGTAAAGGAGAGATGGTGATATTAAATGGTAGTAAATGAAGGTGTGCAAAGGAGAAAGTGGGTCCACTCTGCTGATTGCAAAGTGAACAGGATATGGGGTGGTGTGTAATTAGAGTTCTGAAGTTGTTGGATTCAGTGTTATGCCTTGAAGGCTGTAAAGTGCCTAAACAGCAAATGATGATTGATCACTTGATCATTATGTGGCTACATAGTCTGATGTATCTTCTGCAGACACTGCTACGCTTGGAGCAGAAGGTGGTCATGTGAAGGGGTAGGTGGGGCACTGGTCTGGCAGCACGCTCCTTTTGCTGTTTTTACTTGGCTTCCACTTTTCTCAAGCAACAAGTCTCACAGTGCTTGACACCTTCCCAGATGTTTCTCCTCCATCTGGAATAGCCTTGGGCCAGTGATTCCAGGTGTTTGGTGGGAATGCTGAACGTCACCAGTGAGGCCTTGCAGGTATCCCTGAAGCACTTCCTCTGTCCACCAATGCAATCCTTCCGATCCCATTGGGTGACAACATTATCATTCAAGCAAATGTATAAGTTGCTGGATGAATGGTTGTGGTTTTGAAGAGCAATTGAATCTTCAATTTCCCGTATTACCTGGATTGTTCCCTTTTGGAAAGGTTCAAGGAAAATGTTAATTATTTCTTCCGACCACATCTTGGCTGAGTTGCCAAGGCCCACTTCTTTAACTACAAGTCCCACTTATCATCATCCTACCTCTTAATCTTCACTGAATCTCTTAATCTTCCTCCCAGCTCCTGGGGATTTCAAAAGAATAAGCAGAATAGAAGAGAAGTAGGGCACAGGAACAGGCCCTTCAGCGCTCCAAGCCTCTGCTGATCATCATGCCTTAACTGAACGTTTTAAAAAAAAAACTTCTGCCCTTATTCAGACTGTATCCCTCTCTTCCCTCCCTACTCATGTATCTATCCAGACGCCTCTTAAATGTCACCAATGTGCCGACTTTCACCACCACCTTTGGCAGTGTGTTCCAGGCTCCTACCACTCTGAAAAACTTACCTCGCATGTCTCCCCTAAACCTTTGCCTTCTCACCTTGAACCTTTTCCTGCCTTGTAATTGAAACTTCAACCCTGGGTTTAAAAAAAAACCTCTCACTATCCATTCTATCTCTGCCTCTCACAATTTTGTAGACCTCTATCAGATCACTTCTCTGCCGCCATCTTTCCAGTGAAAACAATCCTACTCTTTTTAACCTTTCCTCATAGCCAGTGCCCTTGAGTGCAGGCAACATCCTGGTGAACCTTCTCTGCGCTCTCTCCAAAACATCCACGTCCTTCTGGTAATGTGGCGACCAAAAATACACACAGTACTCCAAATGCGGCCTAAGAAGAATTTCACATAGCTGCAGCATGTTTTGCCAACTTTTGTACTCCATGCCCTGGCTGATTGAAGGCAAGGTTTCCATATTGCCTTCTTTATCACTTTAATAGAACATTACAGCACAGTACGGGCCCTTCGGCCCTCGATGTTGTGCCGACCTGTCATACCAATCTCAAGCCTATCTAACCTACACTATTCCATGTACGTCCATATGCTTATCCAATGACGACTTAAACGTACCTAAAGTTGGCGCATCTACTACCGTTGCAGGCAAAGTGTTCCATTCCCTTACTACTCTCTGAGTAAAGAAACTACCTCTGACATCTGTCCTATATCTTTCATCCCTCAATTTAAAGCTACGCCCACTTGTGCTCGCCGTCACCATCCTAGGAAAAAGGCTCTCCCTATCTAACCCTCTGATTATTTTATATGTTTCAATTAAGTCACCTCTTAACCTTCTTCTCTCTAATGAAAACAGCCTCAAGTCCCTCAGCCTTTCCTCGTAAGACCTTCCCTCCATACCAGGAAACATCCTAGTAAATCTCCTCTGCACCCTTTCCATAGCTTCCACATCCTTCTTATAATGCGGTGACCAGAACTGTACACAATACTCCAAGTGTGGCCGCACCAGAGTTTTGTGCAGCTGCAGCACAACCCCTTGGTTCCGGGACTCGATCCCTCTATTAATAAAAGCTAAAACACTGTATGTCTTCTTAACAGCCCTGTCAACCTGGGTGGCAACTTTCAAGGATCTGTGTACATGGACAGCGACATGTGTTCACTTTGGCCACCTGTGTTGCCACTTTTAGGGAACTGTGGACTTGCATGCCCAGATCCGTCTGTATGTTAATGTTCCAAAGGGTTCTACCACTAACAGTATGATTCACACGTAAATTTGATCCTCCAGAATGCATCACCTTATGTTTGTCTGGATTAAATTCCATCTGTCATTTCCGTACCCAAGCTGCCAATCTATCTATATCCTGTTGTATCCTTTCACAATTGTCAGCAGTATCAGCAACTCCACCAATCTCCGTGTCATCTACAAATTTACCAATCGAGCCATCCACACATTTCTTCCAGATCACTTATGTAGACTACGAACCACAGAGGACTTAAGACGATCCCTGTTGAATGTCGCTAGTTATCGGACTCCATTCCGAAAAACACCCTTCCACCGCTACCCTCTATCTTCTACGGCTAAGCCAACCTGAATCCCATGTGATTTTAGTTTTTGTACCAATCTGCCATGTGAAACTTTATCAAGTATCTTATTAAGGTCCACATAAACTACATCCATGGTTCTGCCCTCATCAATTATCTTTTGTCACCTCTTCAAAAAATTAGATCAGGTCTGTGAGACGTGACCTTCCCCATACGAAACCATGCTGCCTGCCACTAACTAGTCCATTATCTTCCAAATCTGCTTATATCCTGTCCCTCAGTATCTTCTCCGAGACCTTCCCCCACTATAGATGTCAGACTCACGGCCTACAATTTCTTGAATTATCCCTGCTTCCTTCCTTCATAGAATCCCTACAGTGTGGAAACAGGCCCTTCTGCCCAACCAGACCACACTGAACCTCAGAACATCCTATCCAGATACATCCCTTATAACCCACCTAATTTACACCTCCCTGAACACTACAGGCAATTTTAACATGGCAAATCCACCTAACTTGAATGGCTTTGGATTGTGGGAGGAAACCGGAGCACCTGGAGGAAACCCACGCAGACACAGGAAGAATGTGCAACCTCCACACAGACAGTCACAGGAATCAAACTCCAGTTCCTAGCACTCTGAGGCAGCAGTGCTAACCACTGGCCCACCATGTCACCTAAAATGTGCCATGACTAAGATTTTAGGCATTTCGTGTGGCTCCATGCATAATTTCCCTCCTTTGCCCTTGAGGGGTCCGACTGTTTCCCTTGCTACTCTCTCTCTCTTCTGATATATGCATAAAATGCCTTGGGATTCTCCTTGGCCCTATTTGCTAAAGATGTTTCGTGCCCCTTTTCGCCTTCCTAATTCTGTGTTTAACTTCCTTCCTAATTTCTCAACAGCACTCGAGGGCTTTGTCAGTTTGTATCTGCCTAGACCTATTGTATGCTTCCTTTTCCCTTTTTGACTAAGTTTACAATTTCCCCTCGTCATCCATGGTTCCTGGATCCTGCCATTCCTGTGCTTCAGTTTTACAGGGACATGCATTTCCTGCACTTTGATCAACTGATCTTTAATAGTGTCCTACATGCCAGATGTAGATTTGCCCTCCAATAAAACTGCTTCCAATCCATGTTCCCCAGTTCCTGTCTAATTTGCATGTAATTGACCCTTGCCCAACTAAATACCCTCACCTGAGGGTGACTGCGTCCTTATCCATGACTATTTGAAGTCTTAAGGAGTTGTGGTCACTAGGCCCAAAATGCTTTCCTACTGAAATATCGATCGCCCGTCCTGGCTTATTTCCTACTACCAAGTCCAGTATAGCCACCCCTTTGGTTGGATTGTCAACGTATTGTCTCTGAAAGCCCTCTGGGACACATCCAACAAATTGCTGTCTGTTGGAGTCCCAGCAGAGGAAAGTTGAAGTCACCCATCACAACTACCCTGCTTTTTCTCCCCCCCACACCTTTTGGTATCTGACTACATAACTGCGCCTCTATCTCACGTGGGCTGTTGGGAGGTCTGTAGAAAACTCCCAGCATTGTGATTTCACCTTTCCTATTCCGGAGCTCCACCCATAATGCCTCACTGCAAGATTCCTCCAGTGTACCTTCCCTTAACACAGCTGTGATGTGATCCCTAATCAGCAACTCCCCCACCCCTCTTGTTTCCCTTTCTATCCCATCGAAAACAGTGATATCCTGGAATGTTAAGCTGCCAGTCTTGCCCCTCCTTTATCCACGTCTCCGTAATGGCAATAACATCACGATTCCATGCTGTTAGTTCATCTGTCTGACCTATCTACTCATGTCACCACTGTATTTATATGACTAGTCCATTCTAATGAATGGTAACCCCTAGAATGTTGAGGTGAGAGATTTAGTGATGGTAATTCTGCTGAGCATACAGGGTAGATTGTTAGATTCTCTTAAAATTTATTCATGTGGACATTACTGGCTAGGCCAATATCTTATTGCCCATTCTGAAATATCCAAAGGGTATAGGCAAGTTAACCACATTGCTGTGGACCTGGAGTCACGTGTAGGCCAGACCAAGCAAATGTCAGTTTCCCTCCCCAAAGGACGTTAGTGAACCAGATTAGCTTTTCTGACAATTGACCATGGATTCATGGTCATCATTAGATTCTTAATTCCAGAATTCAAATTTCTTCATCTCTTCCTGTCGTGTGATTTGAAATTGGGCCCTCAGAACAATACCTAGGTCTCTGTATTAACAGTCCAGTGATTTAATACAACTGGGCCATCGCCTCTCTCCCTTTTAGTTGGAAATAATCATTGTAGTGAGAATATTACTTGCGATTTGGTAACCTGGACAAAATCCAGTCTTTGGCTTTGCTGCATTTGGACTTGGACTGCTTCATTATCTGAGGAGTCGTGACTAATGCTGAATATTGTGCAATCGTCTGCAAACATCCCCAGTTCTGACCTTGTGGACAGAAGGTTGTTGATGAAGCAGCTGAAGATGGTTGGGTTGAGGATACAACCCTGAATGTGGGATTCCTGCAGAGATGTTCTGGAGCTGAGATGACTGACCTCCAACAACGACAATCATTTTTTGACTCAGTGAACTGAGTTTCCCTCCTATTCCCTTGACATTAATTTTGAGAATGTTTTATCAAATATGTCATCACAGTGCAATGACTTGATATCCACTGGCAGTCATTGCCACCTCCTGTCTTTAGTCTAACTCCTTTTTCTGTATCTGGATTGAAGCTGTAATGAATCGAGCTGAGAGGCCCTAGCAGAACCCAAACTAAGTATTGGGGAACAGTTTTATTATTGTGGAGAAGATGTTTGGTAGCACTGTCATTCATGCCTTCTATTATTTCACCAAGGTAAACTGGCAATAATTGGCTGGATTGGATTTGTTCATTCTGCGCACCGGACCTAGCTGGATGATTTTTCCACGTGTTCGGAAAAAGCCAGTGTCAGGAATAAAAGAATGACTGACTAGATTAGGACTGGGGCCAGTCAAGGACAGTAGTGGGAAGTTGTGCATGGAGTCTGAAGAGATAGGAGAGGCAGTAAATGAATATTTTTCATCAGTATTCACATGGGAAAAAGACAATGCTATCGAGGAGAATATTGAGATACAGGCTATTTGACTAGATGGAATTGAGGCTCATAAGGAAGAGGTGCTGGCAATTCTGGAAAGATTCTAGGCCGGATGGGATTTATCCTAGGATTCTCTGGGATGATAGGGAGGAGATTGCAGAACCTTTGGCTTTGATCTTTGTCATCATTGTCCACAGGAATAATGCCAGAAGCCTGGAGGATAGCAAATGTTGCCCCCTTGTTCAAGAAGGGGAGTAGAGACAACCCTGGTAAATATAGACCAGTGAGCCTTACTTCAGTTGTGGTAAAGTGTCGGAGAGGATCATAAGAGATAGATAGGATTTATAACCATCTGGAAAGGAATAATTTGATTAGGGCTAGTCAACACAGTTTTGTGAAGGGTAGGTCGTGCCTCACAAACCGTACTGAGTTCTTTGAGAAGGTGACTAAACAGGTGGATGAGGATAAAGTGTCCAATTTGGTGTGTATGGATTTCAGTAAAGCATTTGATAATCTTCCCCACAGTAGGCTATTGCAGAAAATACGAAGGCATGTGATTGAGGGTGATTTAGCAGTTTGGATCAGAAATTGTCCAGCTGGAAGAAGGCAGAGGGTGGTGGTTGATGGGAACTGTTCATCCTGGAGTTCAGTTACTAGTGGTGTACCGCAAGGATCTGTTTTGGGGCCACTGCTGTTTGTCATTTTTAGAAATGACCTGGATGAGGGCGTAGAATGATGGGTTAGTAAATTTGCAGATGACATTAAAGTTGGTGGAGTTGTGGATAGTGCGGAAGGATGTTGCAGGTTATAGAGGGACATAGGTAAGCTGCAGAGATGGGCTGAGAGGTGGCAAATGGAGCTCAATTTGGAAAAGTGTGAAGCGATTTACTTTGGAAAGAGTAACAGGAATACAGAGTACTGGGTTAATGGTAAGATTCTTGGTATGAACAGAGAGATCTCGGTGTCCATGTGCATAGATCCCTGAAAATTACAACCCAGGTTGATAGGGTTATTACGAAGGCATATGGTGTGTTAGGTTTTATTGGTAGAGGGATTGAGTTTCGGACCCATGAGATCATGTTGCAGCTGTACAAAACTCTGCGGCCGCACTTGGAGTATTGCATACAGTTCTGGTTGGCACATTATAGGAAGGATGTGGAAGCATTTGAAAGGGTGCAGAGGAGATTTACCAGGATGTTGCCTGGTGTGGAGGGAAGGCCTTATGAGGAAAGGCTGAGGGACTTGAGGCTGTTTTCGTCAGAGAAAAGGTCAAGAGGTGACATAATAGAGACATACAAGATGATCAAAGGATTAGATAGGGTGGACAGTGAGAGCCTTTCACCTCGGATGGTGATGGCTGGCACGAGGGGACGTAGCTTTAAATTGAGGGATGATAGATATAGGACAGAAGTCAGAGGTAGGTTCTTTACTCGGAGTAGTAAGGGCGTGGAATGCCCTACCTGCAACAGTAGTAGACTCGCCAAGTTTAAGGGCATTTAAATGGTCATCGGATAAACATATGGGTGATAACAGAATAGTATACGTTCGATGGGCTTCAGATTGGTTTCACAGGTCGGCCCAACATTGAGGGCCTCGTGTCCTATGTCCTGTGGAGCTGCTCCTTCCAGAGAATAAGTCCTCGATATTACCAAGGGAATGTTGTCAGGACTCAAACTTTATCTAGTATTTTCAGCTGTTCCTTGATTTTTACCTTCTCTCGAGATAAGCTACTATTTATGGTAGGGCAGCTTGGATTAGTGCTCTGTGACACACTGCAGTGGCCTGGTGCTCTGCGATAGTGTACCATCCCCTGGCTGGGCATTCCCTAAGATGCTCCTCATCCCCTCCACCTAAAACGCTAATAGGATTTGCAACTCAAACCCCAAATGTCTGACATAACTACTACTTAAGTGGTGAGATTAAACAGTTTAATGGTTATTGCATTGTCTAGATTTGTTTCTGGAGTTGAATGTCTACTGACAAAACCAATCTCATGATAAATTCTGAGTACACATGCTCACCTCCAATTTTTAATATGTCAGCTACAACAGTAGGAAGATATGGAAATATTTTTCATATGTTTGACATTCCAAACATTTTCTTTTTAAAGCACACAAGACAAACTGAACAATTACTGAAAAACACTTACTATCATTTAGATGATACCAAAATCAGAATTACTTTGAAATCTACACTGTATGAATAACACATTCCAATATAAATGCACAAATTGGTCTGCACCTGAAGGCAAGGATGAGATAATCACTAACTGAGGTATTTCACCCTTGACCTGCAGTGATTTGCAAATGACTCATTAGTTACCCATTAAACTTGTCACAGCAAAGAGTAAATTTGTTTTAATGAGGAAGCAATCGTTAATCAGGTTATGAATTGTTGTTAGAGATTTTAAAATATCAAATTTGAACATTTTTCCCTTGCTTTTTCTTTTTTCTCTCTTTCTTCCTCCCATAATCTAAGTGTGCGTCTGTCCCCACCTGTACTTAATTTGACTCTCGTCCAACTTTTCAGTCTTTCCACTGCTTTGTTTCTCAGTCAAATGAATCTCTTGGATTAAGATTCACCTTTTTTATCTTATGGCTTCAGTATCAGCTGAGAGCAGCCTAGTTCAGTAGCAGATATTGGAACTGAAAGCTGAGTGAGCTAGCTTAACAAACAACCCGTACTGTGCTCTGCTTCCCTGCAGAAAATCCTGGGCCAATGTAACTTGATTGGTTAAATTTTTAGGTTTTATTGTTCTTAGCATTAAATATTCTGCTAAAGGCCATAAAAATAGGGAATAATTGTGAAGATGCCGATGTAGCCTATCTATGATGGCCTCATCGTATCTCAATGTCATCACTTCATTAATATGTACTTCAATAAACAATTATATAGAAACTACAATATTTACAAAACGTCCCTTCATACAATTCTGATATTACATCCAGCATGTACCTGTAGTTTCCGCTGAGTAGTTTTACCTGTCAGTGTTAGTTAATTATTTCTATCACTATTTGTAAACATTATTGGTGAATGAGTAGACTAAACTGAATCATTGGGATTGTCGTTTAAAAGTTCATTCCCAGACTAGGTATTTGCTGTTTGTCCCTAGATGCCCATGAGGCAAAGGTGGCAGTGAATTATCTTTCTGAGCCCCTGCAGCCTTTAATTTGAAGGGGAACTTGCAGGTTGCTGTGTGCCGAAACATCTGCTGCCCTAGTTCTTTCAGTTGGCAGAGGTTGAATTTGGAAGATGTTGTCAAAGGAACTTTCGTCAGTTTCTGCAGTGCGTTCTGCACCAGTTGTGTAGGCAGTGAACATCCAAGGTGATGGATGTGGTCCCAGTTAAATTGGCTGTTTTTTTTCTGGATGGTGTCAAGCTTCGTGAGTGTTGTTGGAGCTGCACTCATCCAGGCCAGGATGTGTACTTCAGCACACTCCTGACTTGTAGGTGATGGAGATGTTTTTAAAAAGTCAGGAGATGAGCTGTTTTCTGCAGAATACAGAACCTTCGATATGTTCCGATAACTAACTATGACACTGACGGTCTGAGACACCAAGATGATTCAGTGTTGTTGAAACTATTGAATATTGGAGGAAAGCAGTTACGCTGTTACCTGTTAATAGTTGTTATTCCCTGACACTTGTGTGCTGTACATGTTATTTACCACTAATTAGCTCAAGCCTGGATATAGTCTAAATCTTGTTTAATGCAGGTATGAGCTCTTTCATTATCTGAAGAGTAGCAAATGGTGCTGAACATCACTCCCTTCCAACCTTATGGAGGGAAAGTCATTGAAGTAGCTAAAGATGGTCAGGCCTGGGACAGAATCCTGAGGAAGGGGCTCTTGTGGTGGAGTGGTAATGTAAGTACCTCTTGACCAGGAGACTCAGGCTTAACTCCGATCTGCTCCAGAGATGTGTAATGACATCTCCGAACAGGTCCTGGATCTGTGGTGACTGGCCTCCAGTTTTCAAGACCATTAGCCCTGTGAGCCAATCATTTGGAGTTTCCATTCAGACTTGAATTCTCCTGGATTTTATTTTTGGAAAAATCAAGTATCACTTTTAATGTTGAGGGCTTTCACTTTCTCCTCATCTCCTGGGATTCTTGTCCTGTCTGCATCTGGAGCGGGTAGTTCTGGTTGAGCACTAACTGAGTACAAGTGAGCAGGTAACTAGTGAGTAAGAATGTGTGGAAGGAAGAACTATATGACTTAAAATTTTCTGAGGTCTTACAAAGTACTTTCTGTATCCAGCAGGCTGTTTTAAAGACAAAACCAACACAAAATAGTGGGGGTGAATTTCCATTACCCTGCGCTAACTCTACGGAGAATAAAGGGTGAGATTTACTCCTGGAGGAGTGAGGAGTGAGAAGTTCACTGGTCATTCTCTGAAAAGATTCCCAATATGGCCATGGCTCTGCTGCAACGTGGGCCTGAAATTCCAGGCTTGAGAGGCAGGCAGAACCTTCCCCTGAATATTGGAGGAATTCTCTACTCTTTTTTTTCTCTCCAGTGGATTACCTATTCCATAAGACATAAGAGCAGAAATTAGGCCATTTGGCCCATTGAGTCTGCTCCGCCATTCAATCATGGCTGTTTAAAATCCCATACTGGGACCTGGACGGACTGACAAGAGATTGCTTCACAAAAACTGAATATATCATTTTTACTTGGGCTTGTGAGCAATCGCCACTATGAAGGTGCTCCATTGCTATCCAACCCGATTGGGGGGACAAATGGGATGGGAACATCATTGAAAATCTGAACTGGGAAGCTTGTAAACCTCTTTTCCACACAATGTGATGAATAACTGTGTAAATGATAGAGAAATGAGTAAAACGATCAGGATTGAGATTGATGGGAATTTGTTCAGTAGAGTCACTAGAGGTAAGACCAGCTAAATGGGAATTGATGATGGAGGGGCTGAATGTCCTCCTATTCTATGTAAGAGCAAATGTGTCATTGGTTAGGAGGTGCATTTAACATTCCCATGGCTGTACAATGTAAATATAGTTTAAATAATTAAATGTTTTCCACACTAAGCTCTTGCAATGTAAGAAGAATATGTCCCTGCAATCGGCTAGTTTCTGTTTTACAAACTGGCATAGAATCCCCCGGATAGTGCAGAAGATCAAATAATTTCCTGTGCTATTCTGGTTAGAAAGTATTTTCTTTCAGAGAGAAAGCAATTCACGATAGAGCTTTGGAATGGGCAAGGCTATTCACCTTTATATTCCACAACAGTAATATCTTGGATGTATCATGCTGTCAATATTTCAGTTTTTTTTTTGAAAGGTATTTGAAAGTGCTTAAGATCTTTCAATTACTCCTGACTCTAAGCAATACACAGTATATATCAAAGTCAGAATTCAGTGCTAATGTGATTCCTATTTTTTTTAAAAAAGGAGATAGAACAAGTTGTGAAAACTAGGCTAATAAATTTAACATTGGTGATGGGAAAGAGCGTGCAGTTCTTGCTAATGGAATAGACAAAAGTCCAGGAACTGAAGGTATCATGAAGAACATTTGTTATGTATTTCAAAAAGTCACAATTGAGAAGCCCAGTTAAATCCTTCTGAGAAGTCAGGGGATAGTATAAATAGAGGTTCATAGTACCAACTCCAATTTGCAAATGGTAGGAAATGTGTCACTATTGGCATAATGATTCGAACTTGGGAATTGGAAATACAATTTCAACATTTGTGAGCCTCCCTAGGTTGTGGAGGTGCAAGTAACATAGAGAATGTCCCTGATAGGACACAAACAAGACATCAATAAACTTTCATAGCGAGTGCACAATCAATGTGTGGCATTACATTCTGACAGGACGTATTAAGGAGGCAGCATACATCTTGAAAAATCAACACACATGGAGGAGGGAAATCTGAAGACACAGATTCAAAAATAATAATGGGTTAATAAGTCCATTTAGAAAGAAATTAAACGCTGGGATGCTATAAATCTGAAACAACAAAAACCGAAGTTACTGGAGGAAACCCAACTGATCTGGCAGCATCTGTAGAAAGAAAACGGAGTTAATGTTTTGAGTTCAGTGACCCTTCTTCAGTTCCGAGGCGGAAACCCTTCTTACATTTAAGAAGTACTTAGATGTACCCCAAGGTATAGAAGGTGATTGGCCGACTGCTGGAAAGGAAAAGATGAGAATAATTAGGCTAAGATAACACTGTGTGAAGCTGAATGGACACAACAGGGCAAGCAGCATCAGAGGAGCAGGAAAGCTTGACATTTCGGGCCGGGACCCTTCAGAAATCTTCAGAATAATTAGGCTGTTGTTTTTAACTGGTGTGAAATTGTTGGAGAAAAGGGTCTTTTTCTGTGCTGTAGACCCCACTGACTGAGTGAGGTTTAGAATTGGAAACACACAGGCAAGCAGTAGCGAATGCATGGAAAGGTTTACTAAATTGAGACCAGAGCTGAGAGATTACAACCACGCCAAACAAGCTGGGCTTTTATGCTTCAGCGAAGAGACCTGTTCAAGGTCGATGATTGTAGAAGTGGTTGTTAAGGTTTGTGATGATGCTGTTATTTCAAAAATGTTATGTTGAACTTTTTTTTTCCTTGAAGAGTGGTTGTAAAAGTACAGAAATGGCTGAGTGATTACCTAAGTCAACCATCAGAGGAGGCTGTTAGGTATATTCCAGATGGGTTGCAAGCTTCACTAAATGATTCCTGACAGATTTTTCTCTGAAATCTCTCACTCGATGTTGTTCCCCCCTGCCAGTAACAACCCGTGTTCAAATTTACCTTCTTGCCAAAAGATATGCTTGTGGCATGTTACTATATTGAAGCAGCTAATTAGTTAAGCTACTGTATCAAGCATTTAGTTAAGTTTTCCAATAATTAAGTTATTCTAAATTCTGCTTTCTTGTTTGTGTTTTAACCATCTTGTTTAAATTTCATTGCGCTTAATGCCAAGTGGTTTGACCAATTGCATCACCTCTAGAACAGTGACTTCTCTGGGTCGAGGCTACCGCTTTTAAAATATTTTGAAGGTGTCTGGCCTGGCCCATAACAGGTTGACTTAGAAGGTGATATTGTTTGTAGGTGCGGACCTGAACCAGGGGTCATCTGTAAAAGAAACTATTAATCCAATAGAAATTCAAAGCAAACTATTTACTGGAGTGCTAAAATCTGAAACCTGTTACCATGGGAAATAGTTGACACAGTGTGGACTTAAGGGGAAGATAGGTGACCATGAGAGCAAAAGGAACAGGATATGTTGATGGCGCTGGATGAAGAAAGATGACAGCAATCTGTGTAGGCAGCATAAATGTTGGCTTGAGCCAGTTGGACCGAATGTCCAGTTTTATTTTACTGGAACTACTCCTGGTGAATTCATAGACACTGAATTACAATTGGACTGTAGATGAGTTTCCTGTTGAAATGCTGTCATGTTTATGTGTATATGTTCAGGACGAATGGACTCTTTGTCTAGTTATTCATTTGCTGCTGATATGAACTTTTCTGTGTTTCTCAAACTTTATCATCTCTAATTAAAGTCAGCAAAACTCATTAATTGTGGAGAAAGACAACATTTGAATATTTTGTATCCCTGTGTAACTTCAGCATTTTTAAAAACAAAAATATTCTTTTTAATTATATAGCAGCCTGATGCTGACAGATTGTGAATGCCCTTCCTGACTTGCATGATTCTCTGAGCCACCTATCGATGAGGACATCTGGAATGGCTTTCTTTAAGCAGCAGAGAGTGGAGGATTTTTATGAAATTGGAGAAGAACTGGGAAGGTAGGAATGTGATAGCTTGACGTTGCAGACTTTGTTCAATGTAGCAACATGTTGACGCTTGAAATATGGAATTTGTTTCTGAAGTTTGATTCTGTACGACCTCCAGTGCACAAACTACAGTGACAGCTTGGACTAGCTCAGTAATTTTTAAATCCATGCTTTTATTCCCTTTCCCGTTTTTAACTTTTTTGTTTTGCGGCTGTCTCTCTGTTTGGGAGAGTTCAAAGATTTCCCATTTTGTTGTTCCTGAGTGCCTGCCAGCTCTGCTCTGCAGCCAGTCATTACAAAGTAATGGGTGCAACTGATATGCTGTCTCTTGTTGTATCTAGTTAGTGATTGAATTAAAATTCATTGTTACTATCCAGTTGTTGAATTTCTAGATTCTGTAGTATCTTCAATTAGAAAGGATTTAGGAAAAATCAAAGCTTTATAGTTCCTCCAAATGTTTATGTTTAAATGTCAGAAATTATTGCTAATTTCGAAAAACACTTGAAGTTACTAGTGCTTCAGACTAGACTGTGGAGTTACTCCCCTCTGAAGCATGCAGTGTCTTGAATAAAGAACTTGTTTTGCAGTTTCAGGGTTGAGCTGTTAATGTAAATTGAGAGCACCAACATAGCGATGAATCTGGCAAGATTGGCACATCTCTCATCACCTTAAACACTCAACAACCATTCACGTTTGTGCTAATCTACTTTCTTCTCCGATGTGATTTCATGTTATTGTGTGTCCTTGATAGTTCTCAGCTGTGTACTCGACATTTCTGCCGAGTCTGCGGGGTATTCCAATCAAATTGTTCTGGCTAAAGTCTCTCTGGTCTGTTGATTTTTGCACCTGTAGACTTCTCAAGCTTCAAAATATCCCCTCCCCCCACATCCACACCCCAAAATCAGCCCAGCTCGTCCCTGCCTCCTTAACCTGTCCTCCCACCTATCCCCTCCTCCCACCTCAAGCCCCACCACCATCTCCTACCTACTTGCCTCATCTCACCCCATTGATGTGTCCATCCTCCATGGACTGACCTACCTCCTCCCTAACTCCCCACCTACACTCACCTTTACTGACTCCAACCCCGCCTCCTTGACCTGTTTGTCTCCTCTCCATCTATCTTCTACTTTTATCCATCTTCTATCTGCCTCCCCCCTCTTCCTATTTATTTCAAAATCCCCTTCCCCTCCCCCATTTCTCAAGAAGGGCCTAGACCCGAAATGTCAGCTTTCCTGCTCCTCTGATGCTACTTGGCCTGCTGTGTTCATCCAGCTCTATACCTTGTTATCTTAGAGTCTGGGGATCCTGCAGTGCATCCTGACCCGTCAAAGTCTTTCCACCATCGAACAAGGCACAAATTGGAAGTGTGATGGATCACTTTCTGTTTACCTGAATGAATGCAATTCCAACAACACAAGATGCTTCTCACCATCCAGGCCAAAACACCACATCCATATGTGTTTTCTCCCTCAAATACCGATGCTCAGTTGCTCCAGTATGTACAATCTACAAGTTGCGGTGCAGAAATTTACTGAAGGTCCTTAGACAGCTCCTCCCATATCCAAAATCACTACCATCCAGAAAGATAAGGGCAACTGCCACATAGCAACACCTCACCATCCCAGCCTGGAAAAATATCGCTGGGTCCAAATCCTGGAACTCCTCCCCTACTGTGTGTCAAGCCACAGCACACGGACTGCAGCAGTTCAAGAAGGCACCCTGCCACCACCTTCTCAAGGCATCTAGAGATGGACAATAGATGCTGGCCAGCAAATGATGCCATGCCCCAGGAGTGAATTTAAAACTAAGTATGAAACCAAAGTTTTAAGGATCATGTTAAAACTGGCAAATTGAACATATTAATTTAAATTTAACATCAGATATTGGTCTGACATACTGTGTTGCCCTATTGATGAAATTCTGATTTGTTATTTGTGTTGTTAAGAATCTGGGGAGGGGATGCAAGAAAGATAAACCTGCAGGCAAGGGTTTAATTTTTCCCTTGTCAGTCAAAACATATTGGAGGATGACTGGGCAGTTGGTCACAAGACCCTTATTTCTACTTGTAAAATGTCTATCATTAGCTTTGAGGAATCTGCAGACAACAGCTGATCACATAGCCACTTGTGAGATTGTATCTTGTTTCAATGTCATTAGAATGATATAGGAGCATCACTGGATTTTAATTTTTCACATTTTCAACTTAATAGAAGAATGAATAAGTTTGTTTTTCAAATTTGAAATTCAATAATGTCTGTTTTCAAAACGCATTTTTTGAGTTAACTTAACTTAAGATCCCAATTAACTAGCAAACTAATTGAAACCTAAATTTAGAATTCAGAAGCATCTGGCTAAAATCCACCGATCATGTTTATTGGAGGTACAAGTTAAACATGCAATATCTTTCAGATTTAAAAATTGCAGAAAACATGGTAATAAACATGTTCTGGCAGAGGTCATAGATTTGGCAAAAGATCCAGAGAAGGTGGTGTCATTTGATACACAGGCGAGATCTGAAAGGTTCTAGCCCAAATGGTGGTGGATGTTAATTCCGTCAGTCCCTTTCTTTTAAAAAAAAAAGGAGTTAGGCAGGTTCAGGTTAAGGAAGAGGTAGAAGAAACTGCAGATGCTGGAGAATCTGAGACAACAAGGTGTAGAGCTGGATGAACACAGCAGGCCCAAAACCATCAGAGGAGCAGGAAGGCTGGTGTTGCTTGGGCTGTCGTTGTTTGGCCTGCTGTGTTCATCCAGCTCTACACCTTGTTGTCTCAGGTGAAGGAAGCACAGGTTTATGACAAAAAGCAGTGATGTGTGACCCAGTGCTCTTTCAAAGAGCCAGTGCAGGAACAATGGATAGGATCTACAGCGCTATATGTTTCTATCATTCAATAAGGCTACATTTATTTTAGAATATTGTTCTGAGCCTGCCTGCTGTAGAATATTTAATGTTACACAGGTAGAAAATTGGCTTTATGGTATGCTCCTACAATTCCTGAAAGGATTAAGCATTACCAAGCAAATGTTTGAGTTTTTATCTTAATGTTTTTCTACAAGTTTATGCCTTTTTCCCTGAAAAGCTTGCTCCCTGCGATATTCCCTCCTCCCATTGCAATCTAACAGATTCGAAATTTTAGAACAATTCAAGAAACGTTCTTTGTTTTGTTTTTGCAAGCAAGATTGTTAAGGAAGAATGAAGAAACTACTCTAAAGCTGAGCGTGCTGCGATCAATCTTTTGTGATGGCCATTCACATTTGGGTGAGGGGACTGGGCGATGAACAGATCTGTAGTGTACAACGTAACAGCACTGGCTCAGTAATATGATCACCTTCACCACCAAAAGGCAATGTCAATCATTGTTCTCCATTAGCAGTCCATTTTATTATGTCTGTATTATAATAAACAAAACTCTTCCAGGCTAAATATTTAACTCCTAAGTCAGTACGCAACTGATATCATGAAACATGCATTGAGTTTCTTCGTACTGCCTGAATAACCATGCCTTAAGAAACATTTTTTCACTTTGTTTTTAAAGTTATTCTAAAATTTACAATCTGATTAATCACGCTGGAGGAAGGGAACATCACAGAGAGCACCCTCCTTTTTAGGAAAGGAGATATGGTTGTAGAAAACCATTCTCAAAAACAAAACAAACTTATTTGCTTGAAAATAAAGGTACAGTTCAGTTCCTTTTTCATGTTAAGATTAAACATTGCCTTAGACAGGACTGGCTGGAAACAGGACTTCCTGTTACACCACTAAGTTTGAGAGTTGTTGCATCGTGGTCAGCCTGTGCCTTTACATGTCACTGCTGAGTCAGACAAATACACAATTAACCACACTATGGTCCAACTCACCAGTGGCTACAAGTAGAGCTAATGTCTTAATTGATATTCTGTTTCCTTTTGCTTGTCTTCTATCTTCTTTGCCAGTTCAGACTGAGAAATAATGTCCTTTACATTCACTTGATAAACCTGCTCACGACTACTCTCTCATGTCCTTTTTCTCAGGATGAAGGAGGCACTACCTGGGCCAACATTCATTGCCCATCCCTAGTTCCCAGAGGGCAGTTAAAAGCCAACCACGTTGCAATGGGTCTTGGAGCCACATGCAGGCAAGACCAGATAATGACAGCAGTTCCTTTCCCTGAAGGATATTAGTGAAAGAGATGGGTTTTTCCCAACAATTGGTAACTGTCATAGTCATCGCTAGACCCTTCAATCCAGATTGTTGCTGAATTCAAATCTCATCATCTGCCATGGTACAAGTCAAACCCAGGTCCCCAGGACATTAGCTGGGTCTCTGGTTTAACAGTCCTGCAATAATGCCAGTAAACCATCACCTCCCCTGTGTGTATGTACAGAGGAGATTTTGGGGTAAAAATTCACTTTGCCAGCTCAGGATGACAGCATTGGCCACCACTGATGAAGATCTGGTGGATTCTACCATGTCTCCATCTTTGAAAATCTACCCATTATAATCTAAATTACAACATAAGCAGGTGAGGGCATGCTTTAAAAGGCAAAATGTTCTGTTGATTTCTTGCTGATGTGAGGTGTTAATGGTTTTTTGGTGGATGAAGTGGCAAGAATAACATGATCCTGTCAGAGAAGAGAACTTTATAGATGAAGCCAACTGGATTCAGATTGAAAATATGGTAGTTGAAGCCAGCAAATGACACTAGATTTAAAGGACAGAGTTGATTATGTGAAAGACAACACTAAAACACAGGAAGGAATTAAATAGCAAGTGAAATTCAACGTAGTGAATTATGAGATGGGCTCATTTGGCGAGAGGAATAAGAAGGCCCTTATTCCTTGGAAAATAAAATAATTGGTGCAAGGGAAACAGGAAATATGTAACTGTATTTTCAGTTTTATAAATTGGTCAAAACAGCAAATGGAGTTGAGCAGGAGGAGGAGCACAATGGGTTTGAAATACCAGCATTCCGGGCAGTGAGTGCAGTCATGGTTGTTACGCTGAAAGGAGATTTGACTTCAGTTTTCCATGTATTTTTTGAGTTGTAAAGGACATCATATATTTACTGGTTACTTTTAGTTGCACCTTCTTGCTATGTTAGGGTGGCCTGAAAATGTCTGATTTGGGTCTAGCTCCTTCTTTCTGGAATTCCTTTTAACGGTATATTTAGCACATGGTGTGGTTCTGAGCCCACGGACCAAGAGGATCCCAACTTCAGCTGATTTTTAACTTTGGAAATTGTGTGGACTTTGGGAGCTTTGGATGAGGGAAGGCAAAAATTAACTTGTGGGTGGGGCTAATTTCAGACTCCTGAGCATCTGTACATTCAATAGCCAATTATCTCATGTATTTGAGAATACCAGTTAGACTACTTATTGGAGAGTGGACATGGGACAGTGCCAGATTATGACGCACTGCTTTCAAAGGGACAAGATAGATAATTGACAAGGGAGAAAGCATCTCTTTGTGATATTGTTAATGGACAATACTTATCCTGTTGCCCCTCTTGGCATAAGTAGATGGTTATATTCCACAATGACAATAATGTTGGAGTATCCTGAGTCAATAATCCTAAACTATCACAATGCAGTACTGTGTGCTTCTTTTGTATCTTTTCTGGGTTGATGGGTATTTTCAGCAGAGCATAGATTTGCAAAACAAAAATCTGAAAATTTATCTTCAGCTTGGCATATTCTACCAGATAAGCATCTGAGCATACGTCATACCTTAACTGGGGAGGCAATGGCCTAGTGGTATTATCGTTGCACTGTTAATCCAGAGACCCAGACAATGTTCTGGGGACCTGGATCCGAATCCTACCACGGCAGATAGTGAAATTTGGATTCAATAAATATCGGGACTTGACAGTCTAATGGCCATGAATCCATTGTCAATTGTTGGATAAACACATTTGATTCACTTAATGCACTTTTAAGGAGGTAAACTGCCATCCTTACCTGGTCTGGCCTACATGTGACTTCAGACCCACAGTGATGTGGTTGACTCTGATTCTGAACTGATTAGAAATCGGCAGTAAATGCTGCCTGGCCAGCGACACTATCATCTGTGAATGAATTTTTTAAAACATTTCTCAAAGGCAGCATCTTCCAAATCCACAATAACTTCTATCTAGACGTACAAGGGCAGTAAATACAAGCAGTCTCCACCATCTCCAGCTCCCCTCCAAGCCACCGGCATCCTGAACCAGAAATACATTACTTTCCTTCACTGTTGCTGGGTCAAAATTCTGAGGATTTCCCTCTTAGCTGCACCAAATAAACTGCAGCGGTTCAAGAATGCAGCTCATCATACCTTCTCAAGGGCAACTAGGGATGGGCAATAAATGCTGGCCCAACCTTTCGTGCCCCTCGGCTTAAATTTACCAACAATGACAGCCTATCCCAATGTCCTCTGGGACCTTACTTACCAGTGCAGTGCCACAATGATCATAGCCATGTAGCACAAAAAGACTCCTTTAACCCATAGAGTCAGCAAAGACCTGTCTATGCTACACTAATCCCACCTTCAGTGTTCGGATTTCAACTATTTACAATCTCTATGACTTGATGAAGGCATCAAATGTATGGTAACCAAACTTGCTGATGACACAAAAGATTAGGTAGAAAAGTAATCCATGAAGGGACATGCAGTCTGCAAATCAATATAGGTGGGTTGAGCGAGGTGAGCGAAAATTTAGCAGGTGGAGTATGATGTGAGAAAATGTGAACTTGTGCTCTTTGACAGGAAGAATAAAAATGCAGCATATTAATGAAACGGAGAGAGATTGCACAACTGCGGTCCAGAGGGGTCTGGATGTGCTGGTATATCACAAAAAATTAGTATTGTCGGTACAGCAAATGAGGAACACAAATGGAATGTTGTTTATTGCAAGGGGGGTGGCATTTAAACATAGCGAAAATATTACTACAGCTACACAGGGTATTGGTGAGTTTCCACGTTTTGGAGTACTGTGTAGAAACAAAGAACTGTGAATGCTGTGAATCAGGAACAAAAACTAAGTTGCTGGAAAAGCTCAGCAGGTCTGGCACCATCCGTGAAGGTCGGGGGGGGGAGCAGAATAAACAAAGCTAACGTTTCAGGTCTGGTGACCTTTCCCCAGAACTGGTTCTGGAGAAGGGTCACTAGACCCGAAACGTTAACTTTGTTTTTTCCTTCACAGATGCTGCCAGACCTGCTGAGCTTTTCCAGCAACTTAGTTTTTTTTTGTTTTAGAGTACTGTGTATGGTTTTGGATGTGTTTTTATTTGACAAAAGAAATACTTGCATGAGAAGCAGTGCAGAGACCGTTTGCTTAACTGATTCCTGGGATGTTGTGTAGGGTTCTCTTATTAGGGAAAGTTGAATATGTTGGGCCAATATCACTTGGAATTTAAAAGAATGAGAGGTGATCATATTGTAATATCTGAGATCCTGAGGGGGGCCTGATGGGGTAGTTACCAGGGGGATGTTTTCTTTTGGGGAGACTAGAACTAGAATAAGAAGTCTGCTAAGATGGAAATGTGGTGATGTTTCTTCTCTTATGAGTTAAGTCTGTGGAAAAGACTTCCTGGTGGAAGAAAAAAATACATGCTGAATCATTGAATATTTTCGACACAGCCAGATTATGATTACCAAACCCTATGCAGGTCAATTGCATTACATGCCTTCAACTACTCCACTGCAAATAAAGACTTGTGCGCACATAGCACCTTTTGTATAACTTTACAACTGATGAAGTACTTTTGAGGTAATGTTAGTGAAAGTAGGATGTATTACATCCAATCTGTGCATAACAAGCTTCTACACACTGAAACTAGCCAATCTTATTCTAACGATGTTGATTTGAGGGATATATTTCTCCAAGGACACCTTGGAGAAATTCCTTTGTCCATCTTTTGAGAGAGTGTGTCACAAATGGACAGTAGTTGGTCATGACCTGAAACATCAAACTTTCCTCTGATGCTGCTTGGCCTGCTGTGTTCATCCAGCTTCACACTGTGTTCTCTCAATAGTTTTTCCTAGTGTTCTTCTCCTTCCACTGCGTGAGAGGAGCGTTGTGTTAGGATCCTGGGTCAACCTTGCAGTGTCACAGAGGTGCTCCGCAATGACACAAATAGTATGTAATGGGAGGAATTAGGTTTGCGAAGGATTGATAATAAGAAGCATGTGTACAGGATACTCTATCACTAACGTAGCAATAAAATTAGAGCCAAGTATATCTCAGATTATTGTGTATAAATTTTACTTCACATTCGTCTTCAAAAAAATAAAGTTCTAAAGAAGACTTAATCTGGAACACCTGGCTTATTCTTCCCCAGTCTGTCTTGAATCCCAAGTTGTACATGTGGGCAGTAAACCACATGATAAAAAGAGGGATGCACCATGAGCACCTTCTCTTACAAGCAGAAACTTGTATCTGCTGGCTAATGAGGCTTAACCTTCATTCCAGAGTCGTTTTGATCAAGCTTCCTGCGACTATCGGCTAGATGGTCACCGGAATGTGGCAAGGACCAAAGACCCCATACCCATGACATGTAGGACCAATGTAGTGTACAAAATACCATGCACAGATTGCCAAAAACATTACATTGGCCAGGCAGGAAGTATGTATGGGCCGAGAATGCTACTGAATGAGCCTGGCTAACAGTGTCTGTTATTTCCTTTTTCGTGTTAAAATTGATTGCAGACTTATTTTTCATGGTTCATCAGTAACTTCTTTACCATTCTTTTGAAATTCCTTGGATCTTCCAGTCCCGTTTGTATCTCGTTTTTGATTTTTGGCTGTTTGTTTCTCTGAGATGGTTTGTTTATTATTTCTTGTAAAACTCTAAAGGGTGTGAGTCAATGTATTTGACAGACTATTGGAAAAACACCTGCAGATGGATTAGCAATGGTTTGCCACACAGAGGGTTGGGAGTTTTTTTTTTAATTTTCATTCGTTTTGTGCATGACGCTAACTGGACCAACACTTATTACCTATCTCTAATTGGCCTGGAGGCAATGGTGGTGTACTGCCTTCTTGAATCATTGCAGTCCATTTGCTGTGGGAACATGTTCAGTGCTGTAAGGGAAGGAGTTCTGGAATTTGACCTAATGTTACTGAAGGAACAGCAATATATTTCCAAGTCAGGATGGCATGTGGCTTGGAGGGAAACTTGCAGGAGGTGGTGTTGTGTTGCCCTTCTCCTCCTTGATGTCGAGTTCATGGCTTTTGAAGGTGGTTTTGGAGGAGCATTGGTGAGTCCCTGCAATGTATCTTGTAGATGGTGCATACTGCTGTTAGTGTGTGCTGGTGGTGAAGAATTATCCTGAAGTATTCATGTTGAGCATCATTTGGGGTTTAAGGTTTTTGCAAAGATTTGTAACTCGGGTTGTGGGTGAGGTTGTTGAATTTTTCACTGAGCTAGCTGGTTATAATTCAGATATTTTGTCACCCTACTGGGTAACATCAGGATGACCTCCTATGAAGCAGTAATGTTCTACTCTGTTTAGTATTTATATGATCCGACCTGTCAAGATGTTTCGTGTCACTTCAGGTTCCCTTTTTTTTAAACTGCAAGGGTTTGTACATGGGGTCTAATTCCACATGTTTATTGATACTGCGTTACAGGAGGAGAACCAGGCCTCTTGGGATTTCTGTACGTGTTGATGGTTAGTTGGCCTGAGCTAGGATGGCCACATTGTCCAATTTAAATTGATGGCATTCATTGTCCAAGAATACTGAAATGAGGGAGAGTTAGTTGTATCCTTTTGCTGTTAGTTCATGTTTGTGCGAAGTCCGGATGTGTTGCAGTGGGGTGTGGCCCGTTTTTAAATAGTGCTTTAAATGGCCCAAAACTTTGCAAGAAGGAGGAAGAGCACCTAATACATAGTCTTTGCTATCAATGGATACCCCACCAACTTCATCTGCGGGTGCCTACTAGATAGTCAATACCAAGAGGACACAATACTTTGGCCATGCTACTGTATGTCAAGAGCATCGGAATTGACAATGAGACCCCCAAGACCACTAGGAATCAGAATAACGCAAGCCCACACCCACACGTACACTCAAAAGGACCCAAGACCCCATACCCATGACGTGCAGGACCAACGTGGTATACAAAATATTGTTCAAAGAATGCCAAAAACATTACAATGATAGACAGGAAGGGAATTAACCATCAGGAAACATGGGCTAGCAGCAAAATGACATGATGAACTTTCCCTCGTTTCAGTACACCTGGACAATGAAGACTGTCAATTTAACTGGGACGACATGACCATTCTAGCTCAAGCCAACAATCAATGTGGGAATTTCTAGAGGCCTAGTTCTCCACCCATAATGCAATCAATAAATATGTAGAATTAGACCCCATATACAAATCCTTGTAAAAAAGAATCTGAAATGACACAAAACCCTTCGACAGACCAGATCTCATAAGTACAAAGTGGAGAAGAACAACATTGCTTCACCTGAGGCCACACTAGTGGTGATTATCTCACATGATGACAAAATATCTGTAGGATAACCAACCAGCTTGGTGAGCAAGTCAACAACCTCATTCATTTGGAATATAGTAAATTACATTTTTTCAAGAAATTTAAACTGATTTTAGCTAATGTCTTCACTTCACAAATTGCTACTGAGTTCTGCATTGAACAGAAGCTGATCTCTGGCCCTTTCATGGAACAAAGTTGTATTCAGTTCAGGCATGTACTTTAACACAAGCAGAGAATGCTGGAGAAAATCAACAGGTCTGGCAGCATCTGTGGACAGAAACTGTGTTAACAGCATTTTCTGTGCTTGCTTCAGATTTGCTGCATCCAGAGTATTTTGCCTTTCAGGTACTTTAATGCCACCTATATGAAAAGCTCAGAATGGCATAAGCCCGCTGGAAGATCCTACCTTGATACTGATTCCACAATGTACTGGATAAATTTTGGAAAGAGCTCATATCTCTTTAGAAATTTCCACTCCCACTGAATGTCACACATACTTTAGCCAATGAAGAATTGTAAATATAGTGCATAATGGTATGCCCATGAATAATGCATTCCTCATCTCCTGCTTGTCAGCATTTCAAATGTTGCGCCTTGACCCCTGCTAAATGTTAAAATGTAATTAAAACTGAAAGATGGTTATGGAATTGAACGGTAACACTTGTTGGGCAATTCTACCTCTTGTTCAGATTACTCTAGGTCTTACCAAATAAGTGAAAGTTACTGAAAAGTTTTTTTTTGTCTAGCTGTGTGTTATCTTTGACTTATATTTTTGCTCTTTAAATTATTCCTCCCGTACCTGGAAGGAGCAATTTGGGTTTGTTGAATATCATTTCCTCTGAGGTTCTGACATTTGAACCTGGTTTTATTTTGTAATCTTTGTAACAGACAACTGTTTCAACATATCAGTGATGTGTTCGTTAAATGACAGCTTCCTCCTAGAAAAAGGAGGTGGATTATTATATCACCAGTTCTGTCGAGGGATCATTTAACTTCAGGCTGTCTCATATCTTGATAACTACTTAATATAATCAAGTTGCGTACTCAAAGCTTCCAAAAGGGAACACTTTCTGCATCTAACATTGCTGTAATGAGGTGCATTAATTTCCATTTCAGTTGCATTGTCAAGCAATGAGCTTTATTTACTGCTGTCTCCGTTTGTTCTCCCACCTTCAATGACCTCTGCGTTATATACACCAAGGCCGGCCTACTCCTGCACTCCCTTTAGAATGATGCTCACGCTGTTATTATCTTTCAATATTCTCCTCACCAAAGTGCATCATTTTGCACTTCTCTGCATTGAATCACATCTACTACCTGTCCGCCCATCGCCCACCAAATTGTCTATTTGAGTTTGAAAAGTATCGGTTCCAGTCCTGCTCTAAGGCATGAGCACAAAAGCTAAAGCTGATGGATGAGATGTTAAACTGATTTTCCCCGCTGGTTGTAAATGATCCCATGTCTCTATTGCAAAGAGGAGGAAGGGGGTTGTCCCTTTCGTTCTGATCATTATTTTATCTCTTGATCTATATTACAAAAGAAGAGATTCTCTGGTCTTTACTTTCTCTGCCCAAACCCAGGTCCTTAATGATTATTCGCTGAATAAAAATTGCAAAATGCTGAGTTTTTTTTATAATGGGTAGAATGAGGAGGCAGGCCTCCAGTCTGCCTCAACCAAAACACAAATAATTCAGCTGGCATTATTTAGAGTTGCACTCCTTCAACCAAGGAAATCAAACCCCCACAAGGTGTAGAGCTGATGAACGTGGCAGGCCAAGCAGCAACAGAGGAGCAGGAAGACTGACATTTCATCATTTCTGAAGAAGGGTCTAGGCTTGAAACATAAGCCTTCCTGCTCCTCTGCTGCTTGGCCTGCTGTGTTCATCCAACTCTACACCTTGTTATCTCAGATTCTCCAGCATCGGCAGTCCCCATTATCTCTGAATCAATTCTAACCCCCTACAAAACAGTGACTGGCTTTAAAGCACTTTGAGATGTCCAATGTTCGTGAAAGATACTATATATGTATGCAAATATTTCATTCAAATTCAACATGGAATTCTTTCATTCCCAAAACATTGCCTTGGGTTTAATACTATCTTGTTACTGCATTGTAAAGGTTCCATTCTTGATGACTTGATGAGTTAGATTGTGATTTTCCTCACATCCTGCATTTTAACTTCTTTGTGCATGGCAGAGTTACCACTGTTATCACTTAATGCCAACTAGCAATGAAGCACCTATAGGTCACATGACATGCACTCATGTCCTGTCCTGTTACATTTTAAAATACTGCAACCTTTGTACGGTGTCAGCAAAATTCCCCTCTGATTTTCACTTCCTATCCTGCCTGTGGCTTAGCTGATCATCCTACAGTCAAGTGTTATGCATAGCTTACTTATCTTCCGGCTCAGAAATGATCACTTTTTGTGGTTATCCTTCCAGTCTCAATGTTCACATCATGTGTTATGTTCACATGACCAGAAGACTATAAAATGCATGTATGGATCTGGAGGTAACTGAAGAACACAGCCTGTTTTAACTAGAACAGACTTTGGACGATGTATCGTGTGCCAAACGCAGGCAAATGGGACTAGTTCACTTTAGGAAACCAGGTCAACATGGGCGAGTAAGATTTCAGCTGCTTCTTCCTAGATCCAGCTGACTTTCATGCTATCTAACAGGCTGCAAGTCCCCAGGAGCTGCATGAACCAAGAAAAGACCCTTGTTTACAAATCCTCGTTCATCCCTTGCCATTGTTGTTGACTCCAAAGAACAGCCGGAAGCAACCCAGAAACCCTTTCTGGTTTCAATCCGGTGTTGGGAATATGAATTCCTTACAAAAACTATGTCTAGTGGCATTTTCCCCACAAAGAGACACCCATTTTAAATCTTTCATTGGACGTTGGTGCCACTAGCTGGGCTAGCATTTATGGCTTATTTGTAGTTGTCTTTGACAAGGTAGTGCTGAGTTGCCTTCTTAAACAGTTGTCATATTTGGAACTGCAGTTGTAGGACCTTCTACATGTTAACACTAACCAGCGGGAAGTTCTCCCTCTGATACCCATTGAGTCTAGTTTTATTTGGGCTCTATGATGTCAGATTCTGTCAAATTTAGCTTTGATATTAAGGGCAGTTACCTTCAGCTGACCTCTGGGGAACAGCTCTTTTGTCTATATTTGAATTAATGCTATAAGGGGTCAAGGAGCAAGATGGATTCTGCCAGAGCCAACGTGAGTGTCTGAGAGCAGGCAAGTGCCTTGTAAGTGATTCTTGATAGTGCTGTTGATGACAGTTTGCATCACTTTACAGAAAATTAAGGATAGACTGTTGGTATGGTAGTTGACTGGATTGGATGTGTCCAGCTTATTGTGCGCAGGATAAGCCTGGGCAATTTTCCATCTTGTGGGGTTGATGCCAGTGTCGTAGCTGTACTGGAATAGTATGGCTAGTTCTCAACAACAGACAGGAGGAGGTCCTGTCAGCTGCTTGTTGCTTCTGCTGTTTAGAATGCAAATAGTCCTATGTTTTACTTTGACCAGGTTGACACCTCATTTTTAGTTATGCCTGTCCTAACATGCCCTCCTGGCTGTTCATTGAACCAGAGTTGGTTTCCTGACTTGATGGTAGTCATAAACTCAGTGATATGGCAGGCCACAAGGTCACAAATTGTGGTTGAGCACAATTCTGGTGCTGCTGATGGGCCACGGCACCTCCATGGGAAAGTACTGATTTGAGTCTTTTGAGTTCAGAAATGAGGATGTCTGACTGCAGTTATATAGGGCTTTGGTGTGAGACTGCAATATTTCATGCAGTTTTGGCCTCCTTACCTGAAAATGGATATACTTGCCGCAGAGGAAGTGCGGGGGAGGTTCACTAAACTGACATCAGGGATGACAAGATTGTCCGAGAGGTGAGATTAGTTCGACTGGACTTGAATTTACTAGATTTTTTGAAGGATAAGTCGGGGCGGGGAAGATATCTGATGAGAATACTATACATGCCAATAGAACATAGAACATAGAACAGTACAGCACAGAACAGGCCCTTCAGCCCAAAATGTTGTGCCGACCATTGATCCTCATGTATGCACCCTCAAATTTCTGTGACCATATACATGTCCAGCAGTCTCTTAAATGACCCCAATGACCTTGCTTCCACAACTGCTGCTGGCAACGCATTCCATGTTCTCACAACTCTCTGCGCAAAGAACCTGCCTCTGACATCCCCTCTATACTTTCCACCAACCAGCTTAAAACTATGATCCCTCGTGCTAGCCATTTCTGCCCTGGGAAATAGTCTCTGGCTATCAACTCTATCTATGCCTCTTATTATCTTGTATACCTCAATTAGGTCCCCTCTCCTCCTCCTTTTCTCCAATGAAAAGAGACCGAGCTCAGTCAACCTCTCTTCATAAGATAAGCCCTCCAGTCCAGGCAGCATCCTGGTAAACCTCCTCTGAACCCTCTCCAAAGCATCCACATCTTTCCTATAATAGGGCACCCAGAACTGGACGCAGTATTCCAAGTGCGGTCTAACCAAAGTTTTATAGAACTGCAACAAGATCTCACGACTCTTAAACTCAATCCCCCTGTTAATGAAAGCCAAAACACCATATGCTTTCTTAACAACCCTGTCCACTTGGGTGGCCATTTTAAGGGATCTATGTATCTGCACACCAAGATCCCTCTGTTCCTCCACGCTGCCAAGAATCCTATCCTTAATCCTGTACTCAGCTTTCAAATTCGACCTTCCAAAATGCATCACCTCGCATTTATCCAGGTTGAACTCCATCTGCCACCTCTCAGCCCATCTCTGCATCCTGTCAATGTCCCGCTGCAGCCTACAACAGCCCTCTACACTGTCAACGACACCTCCGACCTTTGTGTCGTCTGCAAACTTGCTGACCCATCCTTCAATCCCCTTGTCCAAGTCATTAATAAAAATTACAAACAGTAGAGGCCCAAGGACAGAGCCCTGTGGAACTCCACTCACCACTGACTTCCAGGCAGAATATTTTCCTTCTACTACCACTCGCTGTCTTCTGTTGGCCAGCCAATTCTGTATCCAAGCAGCTAAGTTCCCCTGTATCTCATTCCTTCTGAATGAGCCTACCATGGGGAACCTTATCAAATGCCTTACTGAAGTCCATATACACCACATCCACAGCTCGACCCTCATCAACCTTTCTCGTCACATCCTCAAAAAACTCGATAAGGTTTGTAAGGCATGACCTACCCCTCACAAAGCCGTGTTGACTGTATTTGATCAAGCCATGCTCTTCCAGATGGTCATAAATCTTATCCCTCAGAATCCTTTCTAACACCTTGCAGACGACAGACGTGAGACTTGCCGGTCTATAATTGCCGGGGATTTCCCTATTTCCTTTCTTGAAGAGAGGAATTACATTTGCCTCTCTCCAGTCCTCAGGTACGACTCCAGTGGAGAGCGAGGATGCAAAGATCTTCGCAAGTGGCGAAGCAATTGCATTTCTCGCTTCCCAAAGCAGCCGAGGACAAATCTGATCCGGGCCTGGCGACTTGTCAATCTTAATGTTTGACAAAATTTTCAGCACATCAATAGGGCTAGACATACTAGATTGTTACAGAGATGGAAGGAACTGCCGATGCTGGAGAATCTGAGATAACACTGTGTGAAGCTGCGAACCCTGCTACCCTTGGGCTGCAATGTGGACTTGTTCACAAGTTTAAATCTCCCCTCCCCCGACCACCTCCCAAAACCAGCCCAGCTAGTCCCCGCCTCCCTAACCGTTCCTCCCACCCCCAACCCCTACCCACTAACCCCATCTCGTCCTCCCTAACTCCCCACCTACATTCACCTTCACTGGCTCTAACCCTGCCTCTTTGTCTCCTCTCACCCTATCTTCTCTTTATCAATCTTCTATCCACCTCCCCCTGTCTCCCTATTTATTTCAGAATCCCCTTCCTCTTTCCCCCATTTCTGAAGAAGGGTCCTGACCTGAAATGTCAAACTTGCCTGCTGTGGACATACTAGATGGAGAGGAAGTTTTTCCTGATTGGACAGAATCAAATGGTGTTTTGGCTTTCATTTGGATCAGCACTTGGATCAGTACCTGGTGCTATGATGTTGTGGCCATAACAGAGACATGGGTTTCTCATGGGCTGGAATGGTTGCTGGATATTCCAGGGTTTAGAACATTTAAAAAGAATAGGGAGGGGGGAAAAAGAGGAGGGGGTGTAGCACTACTAATCAGAGAGGGTATCACAGCTACAGAAGCTTCCATTGTCGAGGAAGATCTGCCTACTGAGTCAGTATGGGTGGAAATTAGGAGCAGCAAGGGAGTAGTCACCTCGTTAGGGGTTTACTACAGGCCCCCCAATAGCAGCAGGGAGATTGTAGAAAGCATAGGTCGACAGATTTTGGAAAAGTGTGGACGCAGTAGGGTTGTTGTAATGGGTGACTTTAACTTTCCTAATATTGATTGGAACCTCCTTCGAGCAGAAGATTTGAATGGAGCTGTTTTTGTAAGGTGTGTTCAGGAGGGTTTCCTAACGCAGTACGTTGACAGGCCGACGAGGGGAGAGGCCATTCTAGACTTGGTGCTCGGAAACGAGCCGGGGCAGGTATCAGATCTTGTGGTGGGAGAGCATTTTGGTGATAGTGACCATAACACTGTCTCATTCTACATAGCTATGGAGAAGGAGAGGATTAGGCAGAATGGGAGGATATTTAATTGGGGAAGAGGAAACTATGATGCGATTAGACACGAGTTAGGAAGCATGGACTGGGAGCAGTTGTTCCATGGTAAGGGAACTATAGACATGTGGAGATGGTTTAAGGAACAGTTGTTGGGAGTGATGAGTAAATATGTCCCTCTGAGACAGGCAAGATGGGGTAAGATAAAGGAACCTTGGATGACGAGAGCGGTGGAGCTTCTAGTGAAAAGTAAGAAGGTAGCTTACATAAGGTGGAGGAAGCTAGGGTCAAGTTCAGCTAGAGAGGATTACATGCAGGCAAGGAAGGAGCTCAAAAATGGTCTGAGGAGAGCCAGGAGGGGGCACGAGAAAGGCTTGGCAGAAGGAATCCGGGAAAACACAAAGGCATTTTACACTTACGTGAGGAATAAGAGAATGGTCAAAGAAAGAGTAGGGCCGATCAGGGATAGCATAGGGAACTTGTGTGTGGAGCCTGAGGAGGTAGGGGAAGCCCTAAATGAGTTTTTTGCTTCTGTCTTTACGAAAGAAACGACCTGTGTAGTGAATGAAACCTTTGAAGAGCAGGTGTGCATGCTGGAATGGATAGAGATAGAGGAAGCTGATGTACTGAAAATTTTGTCAAACATTAAGATTGACAAGTCGCCAGGCCCGGATCAGATTTGTCCTCGGCTGCTTTGGGAAGCGAGAAATGCAATTGCTTCGCCACTTGCGAAGATCTTTGCATCCTCGCTCTCCACTGGAGTCGTACCTGAGGACTGGAGAGAGGCAAATGTAATTCCTCTCTTCAAGAAAGGAAATAGGGAAATCCCCGGCAATTATAGACCGGTAAGTCTCACGTCTGTCGTCTGCAAGGTGTTAGAAAGGATTCTGAGGGATAAGATTTATGACCATCTGGAAGAGCATGGCTTGATCAAATACAGTCAACACGGCTTTGTGAGGGGTAGGTCATGCCTTACAAACCTTATCGAGTTTTTTGAGGATGTGACTAGTAAGGTTGATGAGGGTCAAGCTGTGGATGTGGTGTATATGGACTTCAGTAAGGCATTTGATAAGGTTCCCCATGGAAGGCTCATTCAGAAGGTCAGGAGGAATGGGATACAGGGGAACTTAGCTGCTTGGATACAGAATTGGCTGGCCAACAGAAGACAGCGAGTGGTAGTAGAAGGAAAATATTCTGCCTGGAAGTCAGTGGTGAGTGGGGTTCCACAGGGCTCTGTCCTTGGGCCTCTACTGTTTGTAATTTTTATTAATGACTTGGACGAGGGAATTGAAGGATGGGTCAGCAAGTTTGCAGACGACACAAAGGTCGGAGGTGTCGTTGACAGTGTAGAGGGCTGTTGTAGGCTGCAGCGGGACATTGACAGGATGCAGAGATGGGCTGAGAGGTGGCAGATGGAGTTCAACCTGGATAAATGCGAGGTGATGCATTTTGGAAGGTCGAATTTGAAAGCTGAGTACAGGATTAAGGATAGGATTCTTGGCAGCGTGGAGGAACAGAGGGATCTTGGTGTGCAGATACATAGATCCCTTAAAATGGCCACCCAAGTGGACAGGGTTGTTAAGAAAGCATATGGTGTTTTGGCTTTCATTAACAGGGGGATTGAGTTTAAGAGTCGTGAGATCTTGTTGCAGCTCTATAAAACTTTGGTTAGACCGCACTTGGAATACTGCGTCCAGTTCTGGGCGCCCTATTATAGGAAAGATGTGGATGCTTTGGAGAGGGTTCAGAGGAGGTTTACCAGGATGCTGCCTGGACTGGAGGGCTTATCTTATGAAGAGAGGTTGACTGAGCTCGGTCTCTTTTCATTGGAGAAAAGGAGGAGGAGAGGGGACCTAATTGAGGTATACAAGATAATGAGAGGCATAGATAGAGTCGATAGCCAGAGACTATTTCCCAGGGCAGAAATGGCTAGCACGAGGGGTCATAGTTTTAAGCTGGTTGGTGGAAAGTATAGAGGGGATGTCAGAGGCAGGTTCTTTACGCAGAGAGTTGTGAGAGCATGGAATGCGTTGCCAGCAGCAGTTGTGGAAGCAAGGTCATTGGGGTCATTTAAGAGACTGCTGGACATGCATATGGTCACAGAAATTTGAGGGTGCATCCATGAGGATCAATGGTCGGCACAACATTGTGGGCTGAAGGGCCTGTTCTGTGCTGTACTGTTCTATGTTCTATGTTCTAAGTCTTTTGATATTGCGTAGACTATTTAGGTCTGAGATGAAGGAAAAGTTCTTTTTCTCAGTAGTGAACCTGTAACTAAATATATTGTAGAAAGGGAGAGATACACTCCGGTTTTGAAGGCATCAATGTGGCTGGTGAGAAAGCAGTAACATTGTATTAAGAGGAGGATTGGCCATGATGCTACTGAATGACTGACAGCTTTCAAGGGCTTCCTGGTCTGAGTTTCTCTTTAAGTGCTTCTCTCTCTTGTGGGAACAGGTGGGAGTAAGAGGATTTAGTGACGCAGGGGGAGGCATTTTCATGATGAGTAGTCAGCAGGAGGTTTCCTTGCCTTATGAGTGTTTAATGGGGTTGGAGTCAATGCTGAGGACTCCAGGGTCGTTCCCTTCTAAATGTATACACTGTACCAATACTTCGACGGACAGGACTTGTCTGGGGCTGCCAGTGATGGAAGTTCTGGATGTGAGTTTGCTCGCTGAGCTGGAAGGTTAGTTTTCACACGTTTCGTCACCATTCTAGGTAACATCATTACGGATGATGTTATCTAGAATGGTGACGAAACGTCTGAAAACTAACCTTCCAGCTCAGCGAGCAAACTCACATCCAGAACCTCAACCTGAGCTACAAATCTTCTCAAAACTCGCTAGTGATGGAAGTCTTGAGTATAAGCTGTCAAATTATGATTCTGTGAGAATGACTATCAGGCTGTTACCTGACTAGCCCCTAAGAAGCTCTGCCAATTTCTGGTGCCAAAGTAGGTACCAGGTCCCCTGCTTGGTTTTACTCCTGCTAACTTTGTCTTAAGCTTCTGCTGAGTGGCTCCTTCAGAGGATGGTTACAAATCACATCTAGGCTAGTCTAGATATTTTAGACATAGAAATACATCAGTGAACAAGATGGGTGTTAATGACAATTCTGTTCTTCATTACCATCATCACTCGGACTAGGATTTTAAAAAAATTGTAGAATTATTAACCGAGTTTAAATTGCCCAGCTGCCGGAGTGGGATTTGAACCAGTGACCCTGGGACATTTTAGGTCTGGATTACTGACCCAATGACATTTTAACAATTCCATCATTTCCACATGTGGAGATACTAATTTACAAGCCAGGAGCAGGACGAGACTATTTCAGGCCCTCCAACCTAATCTAGACACGTCTATTTGTCTCGGAGATAATGGGAACTGCCAATGCTGGAGAATCCAAGATAACAAAGTGTGAAGCTGGATGAACACAGCAGGCCAAGCAGCATCTTAGCACAAAAGCTGATGTTTCGGGCCTAGACCCAATGAAGGGTCTAGGCCCCAAACGAAAGCTTTTGTGGTCCTAAGATTCTGCTTGGCCTGCTGTGTTCATCCAGCTTCACATCTATTTGTCTCTCTACTCACCGCCCACCCCCCACCCCCAGCCCCGGTCACTAATCCCTTTGAGCCTAGAAGACTGGCTCTGTGACAGTTGGAGCACTGTCTTTTTGCCTTGTGTCAAAAGTTTGCAAGGCCTATTTCTCAGATTTGGAGATCTTGTTTTGAGAGCGTTCTCCAAAACTTAACTCCTGAGACTTAGTCCAAATACAGCTAACTGCCTTTACTGTGTGTGTTTGTGTGTGTGTGTGTGTGTGACATTCATAGAATGGTTTTAGCATGAGGCCAATTGTGCTGTTATGACAAATGGTGCAGGCTCTATAAAGAAGGAGCTAATTCACTTCGCTAGATTACCAAAATACCCAGCCCTCAGTGATTATTTGGATTAATGCTTAATGCTTAAACATTAAATGTTTTATTACATTAGCTACCATGTCATTTAAACTATGTGGAGAAGAATTTTATTGAATCAATTTAGCCTACATGCTTATTTTCTCCGTGGTCTGAGGCCATTGAATGAGTTTATAGAGTAATCAACCCTGAAGGAGACAGTTCAGACCATCGTATCTGTGTTTGCTGTTTGAACAAACTATCTCATTAATCTCACTCCTCCTGTTTAATCTTCTGTTGATCTTTACTCGAGAGATAACAACCTCAGCTTCCTCTGTCATGACCAAGTAGAATCAAACTTGCATAAAATACTTACTTACAACATACAAAATAATATTAGAAAAATGATTAGATTATTTTTGCTACTCTGAAGATAAAGTAGCAATCAATATGTCACTTGGAACATTCTTGACAGTAATGTTCTTCTACTAGTTAGTGTGTAACCAGCCTGTCTCCAGACAGGTGGCATTGGTTAAGCTCTGCTGTCCTTGCACAGTGATTGAAATGGATTGATGTTGCTGCAGATGGTGGCACTAAAATGAGAAGCATGTGTCTCTGTTTGCACTGTTCTCTCAGCCTCAGAAGTGAAAAATTTTAGATTGAAGCCAGAAGCTAACTGGGAGGTTGTTCACACTTTACATGATACAGTTAGGGACTTGATAATGGAAAGTTTACTGTAAGGTTGCACGCATGTAGGATAAAGGGTCTAGTCCCGAAACGTCAGCTTTTGTGCTCCTGAGATGCTGCTTGGCCTGCTGTGTTCATCCAGCTTCACACTCTATTATCTTGGATTCTCCAGCATCTGCAGTTCCCATTATCACTCACACATGTAAAACATGTGTCTTTGCATCTGTATGTTGAGAGTTTCAGTTGAGGAACATCATTTAGTTGTTCGACAACCAGTATACCTTTCAGATTTAAATGGAGTTAATAGCAATTTTGTTTTCTCGGTTCGTGGGTATATGCCCAGATGTGAATAAATTAACTTGTTACAATGATTGTGAGCTGGGCGAGCATTTATTGTCCGTCCCTAATTGCCCTTGAGCACGTGTTGAAAGCTGCCTTCAAAGAACCACTGCAGACAGTTGATGTAGGAAGCCCCATGGGAATTTGAGGATTTTTGATCCATCGACCCTGAAGGAATAGCAATATATTTCCAAGTGAAGATGGTGAGTGGCTTTTGAGGGGAATTTGTAGGGAGTGGTGTTCCCATGTATTTGTTGCCCTTGTCCTTCTAAATGGAAGCAGTCATGAGTTTGGAAGGTTGTGACTGAGAAACCTTAGCAAAATCCTGCAGTGCAGCTTGTAGATGATACACGCTGCTGCTACTGAGCATCAGTGGTGGACGGAGTGAATGTTGTGCCAAAGGAGCTCTTTGTCCTGTTTTACTAGTAAGCTTTGCCAGTGTTGATTGTTTGTTAATTGTGCAAAAAGATTTAACCATTTTCTCTCCAGTTCCTTTGTCAATGCTTGGGCATGTTTTCTTATTTTGAGAAAAAGCTCAGCCTACTTATTTTAAAGTATGAATTTTCTAGGTAAACCCATTGCCGATTTCTTAGACTCAGGCTTTTACAGTCTATAACGAGGCTCTTGTGGCACATTATTGGGCACATTGGCCGATCTGTACAGATCTGATGATACCTGCTAAGCTAACATGTGTGCATCTTTGAAACAAAAACAAAGTTGCTGGAAAAGCTCAGCAGGTCTGGCAGCATCTGTGGAGGAGAAAACGATTTTAACGTTTTGGGTCTGGTGACACTTGTTCAGAACATGTGAATCTCTACTGCTTAAATATTAAGAGTTTCTGATTCAAAAACTTTCAGGCTGAGAGATACAGACTCCCACCACCCTCTTTTGACAAACTTTTTCCTCAACACTCCTCAGCGTTCTACCTCTTCCAATCCACCCTATCCAAGCTCCTCATAATCCTATTCAACTCTACCAGGTCCCTCCCTAACTTCAGTACTCCAAGGTAAACTGCCCCTGCCTCTCCAACCTTTCTTCACAGCTCAGGCAACATCCTGGTAAATCTCCTCCACTGCAATTACAAATAAAGAAATGCAGATGCTGGAAATCAGAAACAAGAACAAAGTGCTGGAGAAACTCTTCATTTGCAGAGAAAAAGAAGAGTTAATGTCTTGAGTCAGATGAAGGATCATTGGACTCGGAAAGTTAACAGAGCAATTAGTACCATCACAAGGATAGTAGGAACTGCAGATGCTGGAGGATCTGAGATGACAAGGCGTAGGGCTGGATGAACACAGCAGGCCAAGCAGCGTCAGAGGAGCAAGAACTGGTTTTCTGAAGAAAGGTCTAGACCCAAAATGTCAGCTTTCCTGCTCCTCTGACGCTGCTTGGCCTGCTGTGTTCATCCAGCCCTACGCCTTGTCATCTCAGATCCTCCAGCATCTGCAGTTCCTACTATCCTTGTGATGGTACTAATTGCTCTGTTAACTTTCCGAGTCCAATGATCCTTCATCTGACTCAAGACATTAACTCTTCTTTTTCTCTGCAAATGAAGAGTTTCTCCAGCACTAGGGCTGGATGAACACAGCAGGCCAAGCAGCATCAGAGGAGCAAGAACTGGTTTTCTGAAGAAAGGTCTAGACCCAAAATGTCAGCTTTCCTGCTCCTCTGACGCTGCTTGGCCTGCTGTGTTCATCCAGCTCTACGCCTTGTTATCTCAGTACAATCACAGTATACCTACAATGTGCTGACCAGAACTGAACTCAGTATCCCAGTTACAATGGGAACTGCAGATGCTGGAGAATCCAAGAATACAAAGTGTGAAGCTGGATGAACACAGCAGGCCGAGCAGCATCTCAGGAACACAAAAGCTGACGTTTCAGGCCTAGACCCTCCTCCATCCTCTGAAGGGTCTAGGCCCGAAACGATGCTGCTCGGCCTGCTGTGTTCAGCCAGCTTCGCACTTTTTGTTATCCAGTATTCCAATTGTGGCCTAACCAGTATGTTATACATTTCCGGCATAAGCTCCTTGGCCTTGTACTTTGTCCTTCAACTGATCCCATGTGCTGCCTTACTCACTTTTTTTATGTACATGGCCTGCTACCTTCAAAGATCTGAAGAGGAGCAGGAATTGAGTGGGACGGTTGGTAGAATGCCTAAGGGCAAAAAGCCAAGTGAGTGCTAATGGTCGTAAAGGGGAATTTGAGATGTGAAATGGGTGTGAATGATCGGTGTGAAAAGGAGAAGGGCAGAAGTCACATGACACCAAGTGAAGTCACATGATGGAGTAGCGCTCCAAAAGCTTGTGATTTCAAATAAACCTGTTGGACTGTAACCTGATGTCATGTGACCTCTGACATTGTCCAACCTAGTTCGACACTGGTACTTCCACGTAATGAAAAGAAGACTGTAAACTGCCTAAACAAGGAATGAAGTGCTCCCCAAGCTTGTGCTGAGCTTTGTCGGAACGCTGCAGCAGGTCCAAGACAGGTATGTCAGAATGGGAGCTAGATGGTTTATTGAAGTGGCAAGCACCTGGGACCCCAGGCTTATTCCTACCAACAGAGAAGAGGTGCTGTGCAAAGTAATCTTTCAGTCTCGTTTTGATTTTTGCCAATTTAAAGGAATGAGTAGCGAATACAGGAATTCCTGCCATCTCAAGTAGGTTGCCCCAACCAAACATACTCTTCCCACCTCTTTGCCTACATTTCAAAGGGACTGCTCTCTGTGTCACCCTGGGTCCACTCCTTCATCACTCCAAGCACATGCTTGTCCCTCCCCCACGACACTTTGCTATTTAATCACAGAAGATGTAAGCTTGACCTTTTTACCACCTCCTTCCTCACTGTCCAAGGCCCTTCCAGGTGGAGCAGCATTTCACTTTGATTGTAGTCTACTTTATTTGCTGCTCACAATGTGGTTTCCTTTTACGCTGGTGGGACCAAATATAGATTGCCCACTTCTCAATCCTCCTCCCCCACTACAGAGTATAAAATCTATCATTTCCAGCTACCTTCGTCCAGGAGATATTCAGTGTTCACTCTGATCCTTTTTTCAGAGATGTTGCCACACTTGCTAAGTCTCTAGGATTCTGACTGTATGTGCACATTGTTGCATAGTGAATTCAGTGTGATGAGCAATGAATGTGCAGCTCGATCTATATCTCTTTCATATTATTTCCTTTGCATTAAAGTCAAAGGAAATAAAAATTGGGAGAGATTCAACATTTGCTGATTCATCACCACCACCCATTTTATCAATTGCTCAAGTACAGATCTATCTCCATGAGTAATGGACACACAGGGAAGTGTTCTGATTGTTGCTAAAAACATCATTAAGTTAGTACAACCCAATCTGGTAGGATGATAGCTTTTTTTAATATAGCAAGAGAAATGCAATTGGGGGTAACTGGAAAAGTTTGGCAGCAGCTGCAGTGACTTCATATTCCTACATGTACCAGAGGAGATTGTGCTGTATTTAGAAACCTTGTGCACCTGCTAGGCTATATGTAAAGATTAAGAATGTTTCACTGAACTAGGAGCGTTAGTTAGAGAGTTAAATACAGAGCTGGGCTTCACAATTTGCAGCTGTTAAAAGAAAAACCCCTGAGAGTGGACTCGATCTCATTCGAATTGAAGAATCGTGCCCTCCTTTTGTTGGAATGAGCCCTTTCATCATACTGTTGAGAACAGGTGGTGACGAGCTGCATTTAGAGTTTTAAGTATTTTACTGAGCCCAGTGGAACACACAACTGCCTGACTCAACATATTTTTCATTCAGCTGCCTAAAAGTCAAAGTTCTGATTATGAATATGCATTCATTTAGGGCTCTATCCATGTTTAATTGAGTCAATTGTGTGACTATCATTGTTACCAATAACAGAGGGTGGGTCTATCTTGGATGTTGGGAGCTCCCAGTGACTCTGCATAAAAGTCCTGATGATCTTGGGATGGTTCAGTTTTTGTTTAGTGCTATTGTTGGCACTGACTGGAAGCTGTTCCCCAGAGCTTCTACACAGGGTACCTAAAGCAATTGCAGAGGACACAGAACGGTGAGGATGTGGTTCCCATTCCTGAAGGAAGGTTGATGCAAATACCATTTTGTTTGAGGGGAAGCTAACTGAAAGGCGGATTAGTGGTATGTTTGGAAGGCAAGTTAGGAGACAAGACAGGAAGGAGTCTTGTTTAAAATATAATCACTCATCCAGACAAGTCGGGCAGGCTGGGCAGTTTCATTGCTCCAAATTCTGAATCCTGTTCTATCTGTCAACAAGATTCACCACGTATTCTGAAGTGAAGAGTTTTCTGATCCACCTACTCCCTTTTTAATCAGTGGGCATACCAGGTCAAATGAAATTCTCAAATGATTGGATGATCTGACGGAACAATATGTATTAGTGATACATTACTAAATGTCTGATTTGCAATTCCTGGTCATCTAGCATTGGATTGTTTACTGATCTTTCACCTGTCAATGTTAACCGACTACAAATATGTTGAGTGATACAGAGAAAATTACAAAATAATTATTAACTTGAATTTTACACAGAAACATTGTGCAGTCTACATCCCATTTTAGTTAATGTAATCCTCAAAGTAAAAAATGAACTTGATTTGAGGTTTCCCATTTTTAAGGTAATAAAAATACGAATGGACAATTACAGTATTTATACTAACATCTTCTGTAAATTATGAGCAATTTTATTTAAATATACACATGAACATTTAAGAATTTTCTCTTTCTTTTTTAAATTCATTCACAGCATGCCCCCGTCTGGGATGATATTTATTACCCATCCTCAACTACCCTTGAGCTGGCTTCTTGAACCTTTTGTAATTTTCCAATAGAGATTTGAAACAGTTGAGTGGCTTTATTGGGTTTTTTCCCCCTCAGGGCAGTTGAGAGTCAACACATTGCTGTGGGCCTGGGGTCACCAGGTCGGCCAGCCCAGGTGACGATGGCAAATTTCCTTCCCTAAAACTAGGAACCAGGTGCAGCTCGTAGTGGTTATTACTGATAGCACTTTTTAAAAAAAAAAGTTCAGTTTATTCGATTTGATCGAATCAAATTATTAGCTGACATGAGGGGAATTGAACTTATCACTTGATGATTATTATAGTAAGTCTCTAGATCACTGTCAGTCGTGTAACTACTTTGCTATCGTGAAATTATTGTCCTGAGTTTTAAAAAAAAGTCTTGTTCAGCAATGAAAGTGGCATTTGTGACCCTATCTAGTGAAAGCAGAAAGCCCTATTGAATTTCAAAAAGACGATATTGAGAAGTGAATCTGTGCATCCAGCTGTTGCAAAGATAATCAAGTTGTTTTAATAACTTAAATTTAAGTAAACCAACAAATGGGATGTCAGAATAAATGACAAGGTAAACATGGCTCTTTGGGTAAGATGAAATTAAGCCATTGTATGCCTCAACAATACAGCATAGAATTTGTTTGGTTATATTCTTAAACACTTTACAAGACCAGACCTCATAAAGTTCATTTCACTCTTTTAATATTACCAAAACACCATCACTTTGGTGAACAGTACTGACTTTACCTTGATCAGGAAGGAGCTTCTTCGTTAGATTGTAATTTTACTGGGCTTAAAAAAGGGACGTGGTGAACAGAAAACTTGGTTTTCTTTCTGGGGGGGGGGGCGGGTGAGGAAAAGGAAGTGGATCAAAATATTCTGTAGCTTCAGGGTTTAGTGACCTTCTGGACAACAACTAAGGTTTTGTATGCTGATTAAATTAAAACAAGGCGCTGCAGATGCTGGCAATCTGAAATAAAAACAGGAATGACTGCAGAATCGGGGAGAGAAAGCAGAGTTAACGTTTCGAGTCCAGTGACCCTTCTTCAAACCTATGTACTGATTGTCTGGTACATTTTTGTCTCCAATAATGTGACCAAGAAAGCTTTGTGTGTGTTGTTCTACGCTGGAGGTTGTGATTTACAGAGATAGTAGGAACTGCCGATGCTGGAGAATCACAGATAACACTGTGTGAAGCTGGATGAACACAACAGGCCAAGCAGCAGAGGAGCAGGAAAGCTTGATGTTTCGGGTCAGGACCCTTCTTCAGAAAATCACAGTTTACGGTGTTCGTTTATGACAAGGATTTCTTCGACTGCAACATCCACACTAATATCGAGAGCCCACTAAAAGATGGTTGTTCTTCCGACTCTCTCTCTCCGACGTGGCTCTGAAATTAGAATTACTTAGAAACCACTTAAAGCTCTTGGGGTGAGGGGAGGGAACCATCAATGCTGTTTCAGATGGATTCTTCACATCACCTGGGAGGACCGGCGGCCAATAGCACCAGCACTGAGGCCATGATCACCTAAACCCAATTCCACTGGGCCAGCCAAGTGCTTAGGAAGGCCAAGTTCCAATTGCCAAAGAAGATACTGGAATAAGAGGAAGACAAAGGAAGCATTCCAAAGACGTCCTGAAGGTTTCCCTCGAAATACAACATAAATGTCAACAAGTGGAGACTTTCTTTCAGGTGGGGAAAAGAAAATGACTTGGAGGAAACCCCGGTATGAAAGGGCTCAATTTCTTGAAAAAAACCCATCAGCAATAGGAAGTATGGAAAAGGAATACCAACAGTTATGAGGTCAAGGATGAATTACACCTCTCAAACTACCAAATACATGATTGGAGGTGCAACTCTAGGATCAGCCTCATCAGCCACACAGGACCCACAGAGCCATGGCCAGGGACATAGAAAATAGGTGGACTATCATGCTCGTTTAGTAAGTGATGGTCAAGGACAAAGACTCCAATACCCCTTCTGTGTGTGACCCCTGCTCTTGAACTCCCCAGCCATCAAGAACACACTTCCTGCATCTACCCTGTCTATCTTGTTCGAGGCTATAGATTTTTGAGATCATACAGTAGATTTGAGGGGTTGAATGGCCTACTACTCCTGTGTTTGCACGAACCAGTTTCCCATTTGGTTATTTCTTGGGCCCATATCTCATTCTACTGAATGTTCCATTAGGGTACAATTAAGCAGTACCCTAATAACCAGCAGGTTCTTAAAGTCCACACGATGGTATCTGTGGTCATGTCTAAGATAATACATTCTAAAGTGATAGAGGATAGATTCTAAAAAAACTCTGATGTGCAGAGTGATTTGTGGAATGTATTTTTGTAAAAATACAAAGTTAATGTATAGCACCTATTTTTCAAAGCAGTGTAAAGATTAGAATTGAATTGAACCTATTTCCAACAAGTTGAGGAAATCTCAGGACTGTGTTTTGAAAATATTTGATGAATGTCATGGTCCCATTTGCAGATGGGCCCATGAAGGGCCTCACTTGCCTTGATAACATTGATACACGTTCAACTGGACTTGTCCCAGCTCTGTACAGTAATACCCATTTCTACCTCTTTGCCCTCTTCAAATTGATCACTTTTTTTATTATTTAGGGGAAAAAAATGCTAACATTAGAAAGAATCTTCCCCAGTTTCTGCTGAACAGTGAGTGTGTAACTATCTCCTTTCAATTCCCTACTGTGTGAGAGTTTATTTCATTCCTCAGTTTATTAATAAAATTACCAGAAAACCGATTTCAAATGTAGCTGGAAGGTGAAGCTCAAGGCAGAAAGTGCAAAAGAAGGGAAGTTATGGTGAATCGTTTATTAAAACCAGCACTAATTTTGGCCTTTACTTGACCAAGCTTCAAGAAGAACATGAAGATATTGGAGAGAATTCTGGAAAAATTCTTTTCATAGTTCCAGGGATGAGGAACAAGTCACATGGACTAGGGCTGTTTGTTAGAGAAGAGGAAATAAAGTAAATCGGGCATTCAAAATCATGAGATGTCTGAACACTGATCCCGTTGGTGGAATGATCAAGAACCAGAGTCCACAGCTCTGAAAGAACTAGAGGTGATGTGAGGAAAGCAGTTTTACACAGAATGTTTGGTTCTGGAATGAACCCCGTGAGGTGTGGCAGAGGCAGGTTCATTTGAGGCTGTCACCGGGATTTGGTTGATTATGGGGGAAGGTGATGGCTCTGTGGTATTATCACGACTGTTAATCCAGATACCCAAGTAATGTTCTGGGGATGTGGGTTTGAATCCTGCCATGGTATATGGTGGAACTTGAGTTCAACATTTTTTAAAAAAAAACAAACTGGGTTTAAGAATCAGAGATAATGGGAACTGCAGATGCTGGAGATTCCAAGATAATAAAATCTTGGAATCTCCAGCCTCCTGAGATTCTGCTTGGCCTGCTGTGTTCATCCAGCCTCACATTTTATTATCTGGGTTTAAGAATCTACTGATCACCATGAAATCATTGTCAATTGTTGGAGAAATTCATCTGGTTCATTAATGTCCTTTTAGGGAAGGAAATCTGCCATCCTCACCTGGTCTACATATGACACCAGACCCACAGCAAACTGGTTGACTCAGTTGCCCTCTGAAATGGCCTAGCAAGCCATTAGGCTGTACCAATCGCTACAAAGTCTCAAAGAAACGAAGCCGGACGGATCACCTGGCATTGACCCAGGCACCGGAAGAGGCAATGACAGAAACAGCTCTGTTGACTCCGTAAAATCTAAGACCTGAGGACTAGTGCCAAAACACTGTCTCAGACTAGTCACGCAACAGCCTGACATAGTCATAGACATGGATAAGGTGAATAACCAAGGCCTTCTCCCCAGGAAAGTGGAGCCCAAAACTAAAGGGCATAGGTTTAAGGTGAGACGGCAAAGATTTTAAAAGGGACCCAAGGGGTAACTGTTTTTTGCACCAGAGTGTTATACATGTTTGGAGTGAACTGCCAGAGGAAGTGGTGGAGGCTGGTACAATTACAACACTTAAAAGGCACCTGTATGGGTATATGAGAGATAATGGGAACTGCAGATGCTGGAGAATCCAAGATAATAAAATGTGAGGCTGGATGAACACAGCAGGCCAAGCAGCAACCTCTCTGATGAAGGGTCTAGGCCCGAAACGTCAGCTTTTGTGCTCCTGAGATGCTGCTTGGCCTGCTGTGTTCATCCAGCCTCACATTTTATTATCTTGTATGGGTATATGAATAGGAAGGGTTTAGAGGGATATGGGCCAAATGCTGGCAAATGGGACAACATTTGTAGTATGTACTCTGGGTGGGGGATTTCAACATTCACCAAAGAGTGGCTCAGCAGCAGTACTACTGATCGAGCTGGTCAGGCCCTAAAGGACCTAGCCGCTAGACTGGGTCTGCAGCAGGTGGTGAGGGAACCAACAAGAGGGAAAAACATACTTAATCCCATCCTTACTAACATATCAGTTGCAGATGCATCTGTCCATGATGGTATCAGTAAGAGTGACCACCGCACATTCCTTGTGGAGATGAGGTCCTGCCTTCACAATCAGAATAACCTCCATCGTATTGTGTGGCACTATCACTGTGCTAAATGAGACAGTCTTCAAACAGATCTAGCAACTCAAGACTAGGTATCCATGGGGTGTTGTGGGGCATCATCAACAGCAGCAGAATTGTACCCCGACATATCCTCTACTCAACCATTACTATCAAGCCAGGGGATCAACCCTGATTCAATGGAGAGTGCAGGAGGGTATGCCAGGAGCAGCACTAGGCATACCTGAAGATGAGGTATTGACCTGTTGAAGTCACCAAACGGAACTACTTGCATGCCAAACAGCAAAAGCAGCAAGTGGTAGACAGAGCTAAGCTCTGCAGTCCTGCCACATCCAGCCATGAATGGTGGTGGACAATTTAAACAACTCACTGGAGGAGGAGGGTCCACAAATATTCCCATCCTCAATGATAGAAGAGCCCAGCACATCAGTGCAAAAGACCAGGCCGAAGTATTCACAGCAATCTTCAGCCATGTTCCATTTCAGCCTCCTCCAGTGGCCCCCAAAATTACAGATATGAATCTTCAGCCAATTTGATTCACTCCACGTGATATCGAGAAATGGTTGGAGACTGTAAAGGCTATGGGCCCTGACAATATTCCAGCACAATACATAAAAAGTGGAGCAAATCCAACCTGGCCAATTACCACCCCATCAGTAAAGTGATGGAAGGGGTCATCAACAGTACTTTCAAGTGGCACCTGCTCAGTGATGCCCAGTTTGGGTTCTGCCAGGGCAATTCAGCTCCTGATCTCGTTACAGCCTTGGTTCAAACATGGACCAAAGAGCTAAATTCCAGAGGTGAGGTCAGAATGACAGCCTTTGACGTCAAAGCTGCGTTCAAAATATTGGCAAAAATGTTCAACACCATCTGTAACTCCTCAGATACTGAAGCAGACAGTGTCTAAATGCAACAAGATTTGGACATTATCCAGGCTTGGGCTGACAAGTGGCAAATAACATTTGTGCCACACAAATACCAGGCTATGACCATCACCAGTGGGAGGCAATCTAACCATTGCTCCCCTTGACATTCATTTAGGACAAGGGCAGAAGATGCAAGGGAACACCATCACCTGCAAATTCCCCTCTGAGCCACTCACCGTCTTGATTTGGAAATATATCACTGTTCCTGTGTCAAAATCCTGGAATTCCCTCCCTAATGGCTGATAGACTGCAGCAATTCAAGAAAACTAGGGATTCTATGATCTATGATCTATGAAAACATGTCACCACCACCTTCTCAAGGGCAACTAGGGTTAGGAAATAAATGTTGGCTGGCCGACAATGCCCGTATCCCACAAAAGAATGAATCTTCAAAAAATCTGAAGTGAAAAGCTTTGCAGGCCTATGTTGGGGAACAAGATCCACTAAGTCACTCTTGTAGAGGGCCTGCACAAATATGACAATCCTTTTTCACTCTGCAGCAACCATCTCCGATTGCATGATCTATTAGAGGTCGCAAGTGGTGACTTTGATTTATTGTTGTCACATGTACTGGGATACAGCAAAAAAAATTGTTTTGCTTGCTATACAAGCAGGCTGTACCATGTAAAATGCAGCAACAGTGAGCAGAATACGTTGTTATGGTCACAGAGAAGGTGTGGCAAGAGAGAAATCAGCATTAACATTTGCAAGGGGAGTTCAAAAGTCTGATAACAGCAGCGAAGAAGCTGTTCTTGAATCCATTTGCACTTTTCTGTCAGGCAGAAAGTACAAGAGAATGGAAGAGAGTGTAACTGGCATGGAAGGGATCTTGGATTATGTTGGTTGCTTTCCTGAGGCAGTAGGAAGTCGAGATGAAACCAATGGATGAGATGCTGCTTTGTTTGATGGACTGAGCTGTATTCATGACTCTTTCTTGTAGTCTTGAGAAGAGCAGTTACCATACCCACGCTGTGATGCATCCAGAAAGGATCTATAAAATTTATTAAGAATCCTTATGGACATGCTGAATTTCTTTAGCCTCCTGAGGAAGTAGAGACTTCAAGCAATTTCTTGACCATCATGTCAACATGGATGGACCAGGACAGATTGGTGATCAGCACTCGGCAACTTGATGCTGTCGACCATCTCCTCCTCAGCACCATTTGATGCAGACAGGGCTGCCCATTCACTCCATTCCACTTCCCAAAGTCAATGAGCATCTCCTTTTCAGCTGATGTCGATGAGGAGATTGTCTTTACCCTATGCTGCTAAGCTCTCTATCTCTTTCCTGTATTCTCTGTTCAGTGTTTGAGATCTGACTTAAACAGAGCTGTTGACAGTAGACTTGTAAATGCAGTTGGGGCAGAATTTGGTCACAGTCGGCGTGTATAAGGGTATAGTACACAGCTTTGCAGGACACCAGTGTTGATGATTATGGTGGAGGACATGTTGACTAGTGTTACTGAGTGCAGCCTATGGGTCAGGTAATCAAGGATCCAGTTATGGAGGAGGGGAGCCGAGACCTAGGTCGGAGTCTAGAGATGAGTT